>NW_009930147.1:51686-53757 GCF_000696875.1 Nestor notabilis | reverse complement strand
AGAGTGAATGAAATCACTGTCCAAAATGATCAAGAGTAGTCTGAAGGCAGGTTTGGCACCTCTTCTGGACTGTTTTACCACAAAATGACCTTGGGTTTATAGCTGTATCGCACTAACGTCTGAACCTTCAGTTTGTGTGCTAGAGGGCTGTACTTTACTAGTGGCAAAGGATGCTTTCATTCATTTATAACTTAGAGATATTAGACATCATAAAAAGTTCAATATTCCAGTGTGATGATAATATATCTGTTGTCTGCACTGCAAACTTCCCAGCTAGCATTCCAGGATTATTTGTCAGGCAGTAATTAGAATGATGCATTTTAGATCTTCTGAAATGGTGCCAGGAAGAGAATTGCTTTCCATTTTGAGCACTGTTAGTGGTATAGTTGGAAATGCTGCCTAATGAAAATACTTCTAAACATCTCTTGGTCTGCATGTGGTCCCAACCTGTGCAAGGAACACAGGCAATCTCTTATGTTCGCCTTGCTGGGTTGCAGAATTACTTAACAAGTTGTCAATGCTGATTACACATGTGGAAGAGTCCAGACTTTAATGCCACTGAACCCTACTGCAGAAAGCTCAAAATGGTACCAAAGTACCAAACACTCAAAGTGTTCTGGGGATCTGTAATTCTGCCTGATGGTCAGGGTGGAACACCTTCCCCTGCAGCCAGTGTGACATCCCAAGACACCCTGTGGATTCAAGCCCCAGTCCTGGATCCTAATTTAGAGAAGAGCCATACTGATCAGGGTGTTTGTCATCAGGATTTTAGTTCAACATACATAGTAAAAGTTAGAGAACTGTCATTTTAGATCTATGATTTCCAAGTATCAGTGCAGAGATAGGATCAGAAGATGGATAGACTTGACTGGATTTGAACTCTGGCAGGATGGGAATGAAAACCTAGTACGAAAGTTAGGAATGAAGCTTAAAAAGGTATTTCAAAACATTGCTTACTGGACTTTTCATAAGGAACATTAGTCATTTGTGATCGAAACTGCCATGTCTACAATGAAAGAAATCTTTATTTCATTTTTTTGTAACTTACACCCATGAGTGAAGGCTCTGGGTCACATCATATCTGGGTCACTGTGATACAAGCGTTAAGTTACAGTAAAGTCTGACTCTAGCTTTATTATCTCCTGCTTGGGCTTCATAGTAGTAGTATGATAATCCTGGGGTTTAGAGAAATTTGATGAGTGAACAGATGAACATGTTCATGGACTACATGGGCTCTCTCCTACCCAAACAAGTAAGAAAAGCTCTTGGTAAAGTAGAATAGAAATAAATGTCTCCATTGAAAATATTCAGGTGTTATCTTTTGGTGACACTAGCATTTCTCAGAGTGCAAGTCAAGTAAGAAGTGTGCAAGAAAAAAATCAGGTATGTCTGTGTTTTCCACTAGACTAATCTTGAGATTCCTGCCTTTCCACTAACCAGTCTTTGGGAACATTGTAATGATTTATCACATGTCCTTTACACAGAACACCGAGTCCTCAGCTCATGTAAACTAGCACAGCAAGGCTAAACTGTGCTGATTTACTGCAATCTAGGGTAAGACTGAAGGGTGTTAAAACAGAGTCACCGTCCTACAGAGAAGAATCAAACATGCATGTTGGACATGGTTTCAATTCTTAGGCCAGTTTTGTTCTACTCAGGAGTACTTGTGCATGGCTGTCCTCACCTGTTGAGCACATGAATCCTACAAAGGTAAGAGTTCATGTACTCCACTGTGATACCTGGTGTCACTAGGAAGTATTTGCAGGATAAATCCATCTGCATTCACTCTTTGGCTCTTGATTTGAAGCTGGCACATGTGTATAGGTTCTTAAATGTGGCTACTGCTGAAACACTGAAATCTTCCATTCCCATTCCACTTTTACTTTGAGTTACGTGATCTCTACAATAGCTACAATTGCTTCTGTACTTCTCCAGTTCTTTTCAACCACTTCTACAGATATCCTGCTGGAATACCCACATGTTTTCTTGCCTTCAGACTACAAGAAACAAACAGGGGGCACTGCTAGTGCCAAGGCTTTTCATGACTGTTGGTGAATGAAGGTCCTCTTTC
>NW_009930147.1:46971-51655 GCF_000696875.1 Nestor notabilis | reverse complement strand
TGCTGAACCTCAGAGACCTACCTACTGGGAGTGAGGTGGACGTGTATCCTCAGGATCCTGACCAGCAACAGGACTGCTGTCACCTCAGGATGGTTGGTGTTCATCCCTGTGCCCAGAGACAGAGGCATCCTGTCTCTGTGCGTTTGCAAAGTAAAGGGGAAAGGTGGCTCTTCTTCATTCTCTGTTCTCCAGTGCAAGGTGAGCCCCAGTTTGGCAGCTGGCATGCAACTTCATTCCTCCTGCTTTTTTTTTTCTTACCTCTCATTTTCTCTCTGTAGTGCAAAAATAGTATCAGTAACACATTTATATCCTGCAGGAAAGGTAACATGTGGACAATGTTGGAAAACTCCAGGTGGGAGCTGTGGCTGTTGTACAGAAATGACATATGTAAAAGTTACCAAATATACACAGAAGCTTTGAAGGAGAAAGGTGTGATTTCAGAGAAAATTATCTCATGCTTCCCAAGACAAATGGGAAACCAGGTTGCTTGCCCCTCATGGGAGTTTTCATGGCACTGGATTACTTATAGTTAGCCCTAAAAGTCCTTAAGTGAGGTGAGGGACACCTTGCCTGTGTCTGCCTCTCCTTTGTAGGTAAGGATATTGCTCTGTATCTAGATAGAAGTGAAGGTTAAGATTAAGTCTAGTGGTGGCACAGGAGGAAGGAGAGACTGAGGAGGACAGACCTCTCTGGAGGCTTTCCATGCTTCCAGTCCCTGGGATGGCTTTGAGCCATCTCCTGTCTCCAGCTCTGCTCCTGATCTGAGAGACACTCTCTGCTGCCTGTGTGGCTCAGCCCTGTTCGCTGCTGAGCCTACCAGTTCTTGTGAACTCTTGCCTTCAGTATCTGGTGTGGGATGGGGAGAGGCTGAGACCCAAGTGACGTGTTATATCACTCCAGCACACCACGCTTCTTGCTACCTGTATGAGCTTTATTTGCTGGAGAGCTTCCTTGCAGGCAGGACTGGCTGCATGAAACAACACGGAGCTTCCCAGTGACACCTTCCTGCAGAGCTCATGTGGCAGCCGAAAGCCCATAAATCCTACTCACAATAAGCCTTGTATCCTTGCCTATAGCTCTGAGCACATTCCTCAGCAGTGCCTTGGTTTGGAGGCATGAATTCAGAGGTGTGTTTGGGTCAGGACAGGGCAGCTTATACCTCAGTTCATTTACAAGTTACCTGTGTCCAGATTACATATGGGAGAGTTGGTTGCTCTGCAGGTTATCGTGAGCACTGCTGCATTGCTTCTGAGACACTCAGCTTGGCCTGAGGCCCCTAAGAAATGCCACCTCCTTTTCTGGTTTCTGACAAAACATTACTACAGGGGCTGGACAGACATGGTGTGCCCAGCACTGCTAGCAGCTGGCTGACAGCAGTAGCATTTTGGAGCTGTGCTGATGAGAAAATGCAAATGTTTAGCGAAAAGCTTTATTTTGGTGGAAAACTGAGGTTTTAATGAAAGTGATTTATGCGGATAGAAAATCCTGGTATTTTTAAAAACTCACAGTCAGAATGTTTCATCCTAAACCAGAAATATTCCCATTGAAACCAGTGTCCTGTTTACGTCACAGAAACTGTAGCTACATTCCCATTTTCTTCCATGTGTAGGATTCAGTAGCTGGACTACACCTTCCACAGTGGCACTACAGCCAAGGACTCTAGCAGTGATAAGTTCCTTTTATTTTCACAGGCAGTGCTGTATGCTGCAGCATGAAACTGTGCAGCTAACCCATGGGGAGGGTGGGATATCCAAACCCCAGTGCCTGTGTGCCACTGCTGCTCTGGTATGAATGAAAGAAATTCTGTCTCTTTTATTCTCCCTCCCCCAAAAAACATTTCAATAAAAATCTAAATTTTCTCCAGAAGAGAAGAAAGCAGCTGATAAGGAAGAAACAATAATTATACAGAGCCGGTTATACAGATTGTCCATCTGTTGGCTCTTGTTCTGTCAGTGGCTCCCTGATAGTGTCCATCACTTCTCTGTCATTCAACAGAGATACCCCCACTTTCACAAGCCGGAGCAGTGAATATCAGGCTCACAGCAGGAACTGGTGGATCTTTACTTCAGCAGGAGCAGGGCCCAGCCCTGAGCTCGTCCCACTCAGCTAGATACTCTCCCAAAGTTGTGATCTTTTCAGCACAGATTTTGTCTTCTTTCATCTCATTCTGCATATAGATGTTGGAGCATAAGCTAGCTCCTTAAATAAGAATCAAAGCAAAGCACTTGAATTCAGAAGAATAGGAGACCCAAAAGGAAAGAAAGAAAAGAAGAAAAAAAGAAAGGGGCCTCTTAGGTAGTGGTTTGAACAGATGCCATGGGTTGTTATAGCAACTTCAGTTCTAAAAACAGGAGAGAATACCCACATGCTGCCACACCTACTGAAGAACCCACTCTCCAGATTTCAAAATTGAGGCTTTGAGGAAACACCTATTTCCTATTATTAAAAAACAAAAAAATCCTCAAAACAGCGCGTGAGGCATCCTCAGAAAAATCCACATACATCATCCTATGAAAGAAAAGAGCTCTTTAAGATGCTTTGGAAAGGCCTGTGATGTCATTTGTTTATGATATTTAAAGCAGTGTGTGTGCATGCCTGTATGCCTGTGTGTGATGTGGATTTCAACTCACAAAGAGAACTTGAAAGCCTTCCAGCAAAAACGTAAGTGCTCTGACAAAGAGCTTGTGGAGACAATAACTGGCAGCAGCAGATACCAAGGTGACAGTGAGTAGTTGTAACATTAAACCTGAAACACTTATCAGTTTTGTGTACTTGTATGAGAAATAATGACTCCTCAGACACTGTCTCTGTCAGTGGAGGGAAAAAGCACTGACTAGTAGTAAATCTAGCAGATAAAGCTTCAGGCAGGTATAATAAGAAAGTTTTCATAGCAAAATATCATGTTATATGTGAAAATGTATAAATCATGTTCCATATTCTGGTAAGAGCATGCTTATTACGGCCTAGAGAAGTGAATAGGCATTTTCCTCTTGACTCAGCTGAGCACTGCATCAGGCTTCATACTTGCACATGAAGTGTTGCTTGGTTTGGGATCTTTATCTGTTCCAATTTTAACTAACTTGTGTGAGAGTCTAATAGCCTAAGATGCTCCCCTGGCAAAGGCAGGGGACTTGAAAAGCCACATTTTGTTATTATTGCATAATTTTATTTTGTGGGGTTCTTTATGTCTGACTATTTGTGCTAGAAGTCATCTGTGAATACCTGTTTTGGGTAACCCATCCTCTAGCTGGCTTCACACAGTGGTTCACAGCACCACACTGGGATCCAAGCCAGTGCTTAAATAAAGGCTTGCTGCTGGGAAGGGGGCAAAGTGAGCACAGGGCTGCCCTTGACACTCAGAGAGCAACATCTGGACAGGCAGCATTTTTTTCAGCAGAAGGGCAATAGAAAACTTGACATAACCTTCATTCTCTGCACTGTGGAGACAGCAGCTCTGCTCCAGGCTGGGACAGTCAGCTGGTGACTTGAGGGTGGCAGCCTTGAGGCGCTGGTATGGGCACTCTTGCCTCCCAGCTGGTGTGGGTCAGAGCCTGGGAGGCATGAGGAGCAACCTCAGCTCCTGTCCCAACCCCTTCTTCCCTCCCTAGCAGGCATGAGACAGCACAGAAGAGTTTTGAGGGTAGATTAACCAAAGCAAAATGTACTTTTGTACAGGTTCAGGTATGGCAGTGAAGAAGTTCAGATGTGTGTGTCAGAGAGAAACTCTCCATTAACACCCATGGGAGTCCCCATAGGTAGAAGATTTTGCCTGCACAGAGCTCCTTTCAGAGAGAGGACAGTACTGAGGTTATATGGTGGAGAGGTTCCCCTCATAGCCCTCCATTTAGCTGCACCCATCCCACCAGCTCCCATTGCTAAAGCAGAATCTGTGGCAGAGATGTGTATGCGCTAGCAAGGAGAAACCGTTGCAGAGTATGGTCATGCTTGTGGCCAGGATTAACTAGACACAAGAGCAATGGTTTTGTCTGTGATTTTTTTTTTTCCTTCCAGTTCCTAATGCTGATATTTTACTGTATGGGATTTTATTGTGCTTTTTGATGGGTGCTGGAGTATTCCCCTTTCCCTGGCAAAGCAACAGTCCCATTGTGCAGGCTGCCCCAAGCATGCTCTGGCCTGTTTGGGCCTGTACAGCTGGGTGATGAGCTGGCACAAACCTGCAAAGGGGTGAATGAATCCTTGTTTGGCTGCAAGACAGTCAGTGGCTCCTACAGCAGGACCAGAATTCACTCCCTAATGTCTTTGAACTTTTCTCTCCTACTTTACTCTTCCCTAGAGGTATAATTTTCAGCGGAAGCTAGCTCAGGCCAGCTGGTCCTTTGTAACTCATCTTCCAAAAATAGTGCATCTGGTCAGAATTTCTCTTCTCTCTCCCTTTAATTCAAATACAGCTGAAAGATGTTGCCCAAACATACCTCCAGTAGTAATAATATTTAACGATACATCTTCAGACAGAAAAGAATATGGAAGCTATTAAACCCAGAGGCAAATATTTTCTGAGTTATGAGTGTGAGAAAATTGAGTTATAGGTAGAATGTGAATGGTTTTGCAATCTTCATAGCAGGTGTTAAACCCAACCTGCTAAAATAGTTATTTATTTGTCTTAAAAGTGGATTTTTAAAGCTATCCTGGAAGGAGCGTAGAGGAATATGTTTTCGTTTGCAAA
>NW_009930147.1:37985-46940 GCF_000696875.1 Nestor notabilis | reverse complement strand
TCAGCAGGAGTTCCTGGAGATGGGGTGTGAAGGAGAGTTAATAGTTAGTCAAGGGAGGAGGTTTGGTGTTAAAAAATATGATTAAAAATCCCCCAAACAAACCCAGGAACAGGAAGATCAAATGAAGTGTTAGATTCGTTTGATTTGTTGGTGAATGCCCAACCAGCAGTGGAGAGCAGTCCATGGTACAAGCTCAAGTACAGAGCTAATGTTGGTATGTTGTGGAACAGCTGTTAGATTTAATTCTGAGAGATTTGAAACAAAATAGGCTTTAAGAGAGATTTCTCCCGGCAAACTGGCACTAGTGCTGTGTTAGACATGGTGCAGTTATTGTGTGAGCTAACACACAGCTTCTGCAAAGTCCCCAAGTGAAAGCTACCATGTAGTGCTTGCTCTTGTATTCCATAATGGATTTGTCAGAGAAGCTTTTCTTAATGGTCATGTCTGTCACACTGAATGAGAAACACAGGGTTGTTTCTCCTCTCTGCAGAACTCAACATCATGGATAAAGGCAGGAATAAAAGAAACAGAGGCTCATGCTGTTTTTGTTTAGCAACAAAACCAGCTCAGCACAAGGAAGGTGTTGGCAGCCACGGGTCTACCTAGAGGAGCAAGGACAAGCTGGGCAAGTGAGCAGTCTGGCTGTGCCCTCCCAGGTGAGCTTGTCAGGTCTCAGCAGGACACCCTTTCTGGGGACACAGCATCCCAGGGCCCCAGACATAAGGTCCCATTCTGCACCCAGGAGGGAAACTGCAGAGTGGGTCCCCCTTGGGCCCAGGCCCCTGCTTCAGTGGTACTTGCACTGCGAGGTGCCTGAGCAGCAGCACTGTTCTCTGTGGCATGAGAGCCCCCACAGCAAGTGTACATGGTCTGGCCGGGGAGATCTAAGCAGTGCCAGGTGGGGAGCTGTACATTTCTGTCTCAAGAAATGTTTCTGAGATGGATAAAATTGAGACCAATGAAAGTTTCATTCCAGGAAAAACAAATTAGACCAAAGGGCAGTCATGCAAAGGCAAATCCCTGCTCTGCCTGATCAAACCTTGATTCTTTATATTTTTTTTATGTCCATAATTTCCCTCTCAAGATTTCCTTTAGACAATCTCATTGGGAATGAGGAATAATGTGGAAAGGAGGGTTTATCTGCTTAGCAACCAAAGAGGTCCAGACTCCCATTTCACCTCCAGTGAAGGCAAGAAGATTTAATTGTTGAGATCAACTAGAAAATGGGATGCAGTCTTCATTCTCCTGTTGGGTGGTGGAGTGGGGAAAGAATAAAAGACCAGATTTTGTCCTTGAGCTTACTAAAAACCCTTCTGAGCCTTCTTTGAAAATAATTCCTGGCACAGTCAGCTTTAAACCTAAGTTTGACTTTTTTTTCCTCTCCTTATACCAAACATGATTAGAACATAGTATGGATTAATTGCTCTGCCAAATGTCATTCCTATAAATCAAATCTGTTTTCTGACATATGAGTGAGTGTCTGAATACTCCAAAGCCATTAAAAATATCTGCATAATTTTAAAACCTGCTAAATGTTGTTGTTTTCTCTCTCTCTCTCTTTTCATTCTTGGTACAGTATGGTATGTTACTGTGATGATGAGAAGTTGAATGGCAAGTTTCAGTCAAATGCAGGTTTTTTTTTCAATCCAATCCTAAAATCTTGACAATGGCACTTACAGTGGAAATGCCACCAACTGTAAATTTACACACGGACAAAACTTGGCATCCCTAATCAGCTCTTCTTCAGGCATAACTTGTGGGATCTCTGCCCACATTCTCTCTGCAGGAATTGGTGTTATCCCACTACTGAAGTATTCATGTGTTAGCGCCCCAGGTGTATAACAGCATGTGGGACAAAGTCTCCAGGGCTCATTCTACTGGTCTGTACTGTATTTCCTGTGTAATACGGCAGAAGTGCCTGTGGTAATAATGACCACCCTATCATCTGACTGCTGTATTCTGCAGCTAGAGCCGGTGAAAAATTACCCAGCACAACATCTTTTTTTCATTGGTAAAGGCTGATTCAACATATCCAAAACAATTTGAGGGACTTCATCATTTCTGCCAGTTCTTGAAAGGAACCAGCCACACCGGTAGGCATATCTGTTCCTGGCAACCTGCATGACTGCCCTCCTCTTGACACCCATGCGTTTTTGGGCCAGGTTCTAGGGAATGGGATTTGCAAGTGGCTCTTTTCCTTCCTCTGTCCCTGGCCCCTGTCAGTCTGTTCACCCTGATGTGGGGACACAGTCAGCCTGGAGAGACCAGCAGCCTGTGTGACAAACTGAAAAATTCATTCGGGATCTCTTAAATTTATTTTAGCATATTTTTCCATATTCCCCCTCCTGGGGTCACCCTCCTGTGGTGGGGGACACACGGAGTCATCTTTTAACAGTTCTTGTCTTGGGTTAGTGGAATGGCTTTTATAATCTTTTACCAGATTTGGTTTGGTTTCCCACTCACATTTGTCTCTCTCAGCTCAAGTGCCTGGACAGAAAGAGAGGTTGCTTTATCTGGCCTCACCCTGGTCCAGAGCCCACCAGCACCCACGGGGTCCTCTCCTTGCTCAACTGAGTTTGTAAGCAAGGCTCAAGGGGCCAGTGGAGCAAGCACACTGAGGAACCTGACAGCTTTTCAGGTTTCCCTCTTGGACCTGCAGTTGTGTCCTTCTGCCACAAAGGCAGATAAGAAGGTCTTAAACCATTTGAGAAAGGGGCCAGTCTGGTGAAGAAAAAAGTAATGCTGTTTCTCACAGCAGAAACTGCCTGCTTCTGAGGTGGGCTCTCCCGGCTCCTCTGGTGCCCTCTCTTTCAAGGCAAATGTTACTTCTGCTTCATGCCAGCAGCACATCTGTGAGAAGCTGGGGCAGTGGTAGTCCTCCGGGAGGAGGAGTACCCATCCTCTGTGTGCAGTGGAGAGTGATCCCACAAGTTGGTTGTACTGGGTGCACTGCTATCCTGGGAGGCTCATCCTGGACTTCTTTCATGTTTATTTTGGGACTCTAGTTTTTCAGACCAAGCTCAGGTAATTCAGTTCAAGAAGTCTTCCATGCCCACTGTTCTAGGATTTTGTTGCATTTTGTCTCTTTGCACTTCCAGTTAATTTCTTTCAAAAGTCTATCTCAAAGAAAAATGCTGCTTTGACATGACAAGCTGGAAACTTTTGTCATTTCTAGTAATTTTCTCCTTTTTTGACAAGGTTGCTCAAGTTGACTAAATTCTCAAGCACTTTTAGTCATCCTAATTTCTTTCCTTTTTTTTAGCAGATGAGTTGTAAGAATAATTTCCCATTATACTTTTCAAACTATTTCTCATTGGTATAAACTCAAACAATGACCACCCAGCATTGAGGAGTATGCCACACTACGCTCTGATGAAAATGGACACAGGTTATAATGTCATTAATTCAGTTCATATCTTGTGAGTATTGTGTGGCTAAACATGATGTTGTGATATGGAAAATGCAGTTCTGGCCTTTTTACCATCTGTGACAAGTTATTTCTCTGAACTGAAGCAGCACACTGGGAAACCGTGTTCCTCAACTTCATAATTTGTCTAAACCCTAAGTCTGTTGGCACCAAGATCTAAACAGAAGGGCTGAGAAGTAGAGATGTCTGAGGGAGCAAGTGATTTTGTGTGTCTACTAGTGCTGTAAGACAACATGAAAGAGACAAAAAGTCCTTTAATGGCAAACATCCTTAACTCCTCCTTGCCAGTGGTGGGCTCTACCTTTGAAGAGCCATTTCTCCTGGTTTTAAACCTAAGAAAGGAGCAAAACTATTTAAAGAGACCATAAGGCCTGCTAAGATTAATGCGAAGGGCCCAAAAGAATCATCATCTTCCGGTTCACCGTGGCTTCATTAAAACTTTCCAGAGCAATTAAAGCAGTGCAAGGTAGTGTGATCCAGAAAAAGGCGGTGGGGCGTGAGAGTGGAACTGGTTTTTTATCATCATTGACTTTGGGCAAGAGGTTTCACCTTTCTTTTCTGTTCCCATATCTTGATTTGCCTAATCTGTGTATTTAGACTGTGCACTCTGTAGCTAAAACTTTTTTTTACTACATAAGAAACACATGGGTATACAGTATCTGGGGTAAAAAGAAAAGGACTGTTTCTATGGAATACATCTAAGGGGACCCATTGATTTTGAGAGCTTTTGGTGAAAACTGCTTGTGTGAGTGCAAAAGCACAACATGAGTGTACTATTATTCTGTTTCCATGTGAGTGATCTAAAACATTTGTGTCTGGGCTTATGCAGCTATTAAATCAGAGTTCAGGTTATGGGCAGACAGAACAGGCAGAGGATGCAGTAATCCAGTGAAATCTAGCTATTGCTGGGTGAACATCACTGGGTTATGTTTCTCTTTCCACCTCTGAGCCTCCAAGGATGCTGAGGAGGATGTGCTGGGGGCTGTCACCCTGCCATTCCACCCTGAGAGCCAGGTAAGGACCAGTAAAAATGCTGCTTGATATTCTTGTCTTAGGTACAAAATAGGTTTGTAGCCTGAAGTTGAGCTCAAAGAGGCGAGTGATTTGCCTGGAAATGACAATGCAAACCCTATCTAAAATTGGACCTGCTGAATCAGTATTCCTTCCAGGCTATCCTGCAGAGGAGCTTAGCCTGAAGCCTTCACTAGCACCATCCAACACGGCCTGGGTGGAGGTTAAAGGCCAAAAGCCTCTTTGTGCACAACTGTTTTTCCTTCACTTTTCCTGAGCTATGGAGCCAGAAGAAGACAATAGAAGTAGCCCTTCATGAGGCTTTATTAGCATCAGCTGTCAAAACCACCTGCATTTGTAACCCAGCAGTGTATTTTCCTCATTATCATTCTTTGTTTCATGAACTTACTCTTCCCACATCTTTTCAGCTCAAATTCCCAGTAATAACCTAGGGAACCAAAGCAGGTAGAACAACTTTTTAAGCAAAATCCCTTGTTTTGTTCAAGTATGCAGCTTTGTCTAAGCAAAGGTGATTAAAGTAGAAATTATTGGTTTGATTAGCTTTTTGTCTCAAACTGAAAAATACTCTGTTATTCCATAACTCTACTCCAGCATCTGGAATCATATCAGAAGGTAAATTTCAGCTTGAAACAAAAGTAAATGTTTCCCCACACACACTCTGCATAACCAGCACCTAATATATATATATCTTAAGGAAAAAAAAAAGCTTGGTTGGAACGCAGTTGTACCAAGCTGCATGGCTGTTGTATGTATGTATGTATGTTCCAGACAACAACTCAGGGGAAATGAAGGTCAGATACAGAAATGACCAGAATGTACTAATCAGCTGAGATGGAGAATGCAAACAAACCATCGGTGGCTTCAGATTTCTAAAAGTTTGTATAAAAACCAAAGATTTTTGGGCTAGTAAGGTTTTATGTTAAACTTATTTTGATTAAAGCATTTCAAGTCTTTTGTCCGAAGCGAGCACTCCCCCGCTGCAGGGTTTTGCCACACCAGGAGAGGCAGAATACTCTGCTACTTGTCACTTTAGCACCTGTGAGCTTTTAAATTGGCTGCTAATGGGCTGGCTGGAGCCTAATGGGAGTTAGGCAGGAGACGAGCAGCCTTTTTGGAACACAGCACTGCCAGTTTTTCTTCTGGAGGTAAATCCTTTTGCTTTAGTCTGGAAAGTCTTTCTGTTTTGTTTTCTTTGTGGGTTGTATTTATTTATTCCTTGTATATTCTGGATCCCAGTAGTGCTCCTTTGGGAAAGAGAGCAGAGGTTTTGGGGTTTATTTTTGTGCTCTGGATGAGGTTGACAAACCTGGAAGGCTACGCTGAATTAAGAGTAGAAATTGTATGTTAACAGCTTTGCACATGTGTCATGTGAAAAGAAGTCCTTTTGCAGAAAAAAGAGGTAGTGATTTGGTCAAAGGAGTGGTCCCTTGCATGGGGCAAGAGGCTTGAGTCCTGTGTGGAGTAGATGCAAGCTGGGTTTTGTGCTGCTTCTTTATAGCATTACTTCTGCAAGTCTGCAAAAGAGATGAAACCATGTATGAACCAGAGAATTTGTGTACAAGGTGTCTGGTTTGCTCTCTTCTGGAGTCAGAACTGCTTCTCCTGTCTGGGTCACCCAGGCAAGTAAAGCAGAAAAACCCCTGTTGTGTACTGGGTAGAGCAGGTGTAGGTGTTACTCTATTTATTTTCAAGCTATCTAGCACTAACTTGCCTGGGACAGATTTTCTGCTGGGAGGGGGGAACAGGAGAACATGGGTTCAGGGAGTTTCTCTACAGTGCCTATCCTGTTGGCTTTTCTCTTCCCCAACACACAGACAAGACAAGGAGATGTAGTGCTCTCTAATGGCTAACTTGGGCAAGGGCCAGATCTAACTTAAATTCCTCAACAGACCACTGGAGATAAGTTTATTTTTTTGCCAGTTCCTCTCAAACCCAATAAATGGCTCAACAAAACCTGGATACTTTAACCTTGAAATTTCTTTGGCCTTTAGATAAGGTAGTCTCCGGTATGGGGAGGCCTGGTAGAGGCAGAGTTGGCTTGCTGTTCTCTGTCACTAAGTCTGCAGAGCTCCTGGGCATGTGGTTGTTGTGGGCTTGTTAACAGCTGTCTGAAGACAAGGGTGTACTTACTTCTTGTCTCAAGGTGGCCCAGAGCTGTGTTTTGAGAAGCTTAAGAGGTGTATCGATGATGAGGGATATAGCAAGATAAGACAAAACCAAGGCTTTTTAAAAAGATGTTCTTTCTCACGTCTAATCCAAGGTCTCTTTTCTGCCAGGAGGCTGGCTTTTGGCAGCCCCCAAATGTTCTCTGTTGGAAAAATAGATCTGAAGTCCTCATATGGCTTGCTTGCACTAGTGCCTGGAGAAGAAGGGTCTGTGTGTGTGAGCTGGAGTTCTGCAGATGGCAAAGGGGGGCCTAGCATGAACAGACAGAGAGAACAAGAGGGTCAAAAACTGTCAGCTTGGAAACAGGAAATCTTGAAGCATTTGCGGGCAACTCTTCAGATGATGGAAGAAACTGCTGATGATTTAATACTGAAAGAGAACTCAGGGAGGCTGTGTAGTAAACTAGGGCATAAGAACTAGTGATCGGAAGTCTCTACAAGAAGATGACTATCCAGCACTACAGTGAATGTGTCTAAGATGATAGATACGAATTGCTGCTTCTCTGTGTTTCAGTGCTGGTGGTAGCGGCAGTGATGTTTGGAGAAGCAGGAATCTCCCCAGAAGGTTGAAAGACTGTATGGAGTGACTAAGCAGATAGAGGGGGAATGTGATCCATATATCTGTGTGAAGGCACTTAAGTGTAAGGTGGGAAACATGGATTTAGTTTTTTCTGGGGACTTGGGAAAATTAAGTACTTTAAAGCTGCAAGTATTATACTTTCAGAAAATTGTGTAAATTGAGAAACTTTCTCTCTTGAGCTGAAAAGCAGCAAAGTCTCTGTAATAACTGGCAGCTTTAAATTAAGTGACACTGAGACTTTGTGATGCTTTTCCCGAACTCTAATGAGCAAGTGACAGAGACTCTGGAAGAAGGATATTTAGTATAAAATAAATGTAGATAAAGTCCTTCAAGCTTGGAAGCATCTTTGAATAAGGAATGTATGTTAGTGGCAACAGTTCTGGCTTTGTGGGGTTCCCAGCTCCCACATGCTGCATATAAAGAAAGTCAGAGTTGGGGGAGCAAACTTAAGAGGTTAGTTGGCATTGGGGCATAGGTGCCAAATCAAACCATTGAGCCAGCCTTTGAGTCTACCAAGAATTGGGAAATGGCAATGTTGGGGAGTTTTGTTTTGTTTTATTATTGCTGCTATTTCTTGGGGGAATATAGTTTAAGAAACAAAACAACCTCTACATTTGTAACTGAGAACTGTTTGGTGAGAAAATGAATAGCCAAGTATCATTCCTGCAATGCACTGTTTACTCTAGTTTTGGGGACTGTGCAGTGTAAAGCAGCCAGTAAATTAGTATGTCATCTCGTTGCTATGAGCTTGTTAAGGGTTACAAACAACTTTTTTTTCCCCATTCTCCTGAGCTGTTCAGTCAGCTTCATACATTTCTTTTGTTTGCTGTTATGTTCACTGGGATGGTGCCTTTTGTACAGGTGGGGAGGGTAGCAGAGACAGAGGCTAGGTAACTTTGCTGTGCCTTTTATAATGTTTCATATAAGCATAGCTCAAGGATTATCGCTGGTGGTAAAGGACAGCCAACACTGATGTGTATAAACACTCCCCGGAGTGCCTTGCTACAAGGTTTGGAGGAGAAGTAATTATGTTAGATTTTGGTTTCAGTGGAGATCTGATAAGATTATATTGGAGATATTTTACTTTCAAAAGTCTGATGTGATCCTTAAAAAGCAATAAATGTAACACCTTCTTTGAGTCTGGATTGTCATTCCGTAGCATTCTGTAAAGGAGACTTCCAAAAGGATGAGGTCATGTTTAGCTACTCATTAAGAATCTTTGCTGGCATAATCTCTCATCCCCGCCTTTCTCTCCTGTTGTAGGTCACTGGTGTGGCTTTAGCTTTGATTTAGTGATTAAATGGGTGGACAGCAGCAACAGGATCCAAATGCTGCTGCTCTCTAGTCATGTGAGGCCTTTGCATACCAGTGCTTTTAGTTGATAGAAACATAAAGAGATCTGTATTGGAGACTGTGTTAGTGAATAAATAGTTCACCAGCTCCTGGACTATTTGTGCTCTCTGATTTCATAGTTGCTGCTGCTGGGGACAGCTTTGTTCTACCAGCATGGACAGCTCTAGTGAAGCTGATTGTAAATCAGCAAGAGTGATGCATCTTGCATGTCCTGACCTCTTTATGAAAACTTTGGTTTGAAGCAAACCGTAAACACCATGATAATAGACGTTTTATTACAATTGGAATGAAATAATTCATGAAGGCATTTGCAACGTAGAAGCATAGTCATATTTTGCAGACAATAACAATTTTTGTAGCCCAAGCTCTTTAACAATGGCTATTGGCTCTGGGTACAC
>NW_009930147.1:0-35000 GCF_000696875.1 Nestor notabilis | reverse complement strand
GAAAACAGCAGCACGCAGGAAACCAGAAGAACTGCTTCAAAGCTCTTAGGATTAACTTTCCTGAAATCTTGGAAGCACCAACTCCAGATGTCTTCCCAGTTCTCAAAACAAACTTTTCAGGACTGCTGCTAAACTTGAAATTCTAGACAAATGTCACTGTTGGAGACAACAGTCCTCACCTTTCCTTTTCCTTTCTTAGGCAATTTTAAGTGTTTTGGAAGTGCAGGGAGCTGGTGAATGAAGGGGTCTCATTGTTTCTGGGAGAGATACAGGAATAATAGAGGAGGCAAAAGTTTCAAAGTTTACTTGTTTTCCCCTCTTGTTGTCCCCCCCCTCCCTTTACCTGAATGGAGGCAAAATGAGTTCAACACTGCTTGCCCTCTCAATGGGGCAACATCCCTGTGCCTTTCCCAGAGGATGATTTCTGAGAGTACCAAAAGCCATGTTGTTGCAGAACACTGGAGCAGCAAGAGAGATCTGTCCTTGATCCTGCTGGCAGGCATGTGCTCCTGTGTCCACACAGACCTGCGCCAGTCCTGTCTGGGGTCAGAGCAGCACTATGGAAGTGGAGGATTGCTGAGCCAGTAGTCTTGTATCAGGAGAGTCACATTTTGTCATAGGCTGTCCTTAGCAGCTCAGACTAAGGACAGAGTCCGAGATTAGGAGTTGAAATCCCAGCTGATGAATGGCTGTGCAGAGATCTTGGGAAGAAGGAGGGTTCTGTATGTATCTCCCTGTCAGTGTCACTGACTGACACCAACAGAACTTGGTTAGACCTACAATGAACCAAGTTTTCTTGCTTAGCCTGGCTTGAGGGGTGGGGAGGGAACTGCCCCCACTCGCTTAGAGGGGAACATTGGGTGGGTGGCATCTTTTCTCCAGTCAGGAAAAAAATCTGCAGGATTTGGGTCACTGCCATTATCTACCTTTGGGTGTTGCAGAAAAGATATTTTGATGCAACTGCTTGCTCCACACTAGTTCTGTGCTTGAAATCTTAAAGCACCGTCATGCGTGTGTAGCATTTTTGTTGAACTGGTACATGTAAAGCTAGATGAAGAAATGTATAGCTGATATCTTACACTTTATTTGCTGGGTAGGTCAGGTTTGAAGCTGCAGGGACTGAAGTTTATGCTTGATTTGATGTGCATGAATAAGCCAATTGAATTCAAAGTTCAGCATCTGTGCAAGGCTTCAAGACTGGGGACTGGCTTTGTAAAGAGGATGATGTTTTCCTGTCACATTGCTAGGAATTAGAGAAGACTTTGCTTTTGTTGTCTTATTCTAGTCTGAAAGAGAAACAGCTGCCAGAGAAATCTTAGGATGTGACCTGTTTCAAGAACCTCTCAAACAATTTGTGTTTGTAAGAGAAGTGAGAACTGAAAACCACCTTATTTTCTAGCGTAAATATTTGGAAATACTGTTAATACATTATAGTAATGGGATAATTATTAAATGCTTTGGTATTTAGTGTCACATTATGATGAAAATCACTTGATAACAAATTAAAGCACTTTTATTGTAATTGCTATGGTTCTAGAGGATACACATGGTTATGCAGCATTAATTTTAAAGACTTACATGAATTTTTAAGCTTAGCAGATACAAACCTTTGGAGAATAGCCAGTATTCTTGAATGTGCTATATACACTCTAAGGAGTATTTAACTAAATCTTTTGGACCTTGGTTGGAAGTAATTAACATTTCTTCTAAACTTTCAATAATTCATACTTTTTTTTTTAATTTACAGCTGCAGATTTGTTTAAAGTAAGCTCTTATGCTCTGTAGGTGCACGTGGCAGGGGGGAACATATGAAAATGATATACATGCTCCAGAAGTTTGTAACATCTGAAAGTTAATAATCTACATGAATAACCAAGCAATTGTGGATTGGACTAAATGACTACTAGGAGCACAACTGCCACTGAAGCCAGTACAAGTCTGGTTTCTAAATCACATTCCAGGAAAATGCTCCTTCATCATGTTGTATCTATCCATTAAGAAGAACAATTGGTTGCATAGAGGAAGGGCATCTTGGCTAGCTGATGTAGCTTTAAGGGACATTTTGAGGGTGGGATTTTATTTGGTGATCCTCTAGATAAATTGTCTTGTGTCTACTGCATTCACAGGTTGTCCCTTAGGCCTTCAGTAACCTATTTCCCAGACACGCCTTAAGTCAGTCTCATACACAATGGCTTTTATTGTCTGATGTCTACAAGACCTAAAATTGTTGAATTTGGATGCTTATGCTGAGGCAGGAATGGAATGGAAAAGAGAGAGCCTGGATTATTTTAAGATGATGGTGGGCTCTGAGCCCATGCAGACTTGGGGCTGTATGTTGATACTCTGGACTTGTTATGCATGTGAAGAATTGGTGTATCAGGCTCACCTCACGTGTGGATCAGTTGTGTTGTGGTGGTTGCCTGTCTCCCTGCAGCCTTTGATCTGAGATGTAGACTGTTGATTAAAGAAGAGCAATGGTACATTTAGATTCATGTTTGTTGTGTGATAGGGAGCACTAAAACAGCCTGTGGTCCTCAGCTGCTTACTTTCTGTACTAGCTTTAATCCCCATGGCACAAGGTGATTGGCCATGGGAGAGATGGCTGGAGCCTCTGCAATGACTAATCAGGTGGAGTGGCCAGTGGGTGGGGATGACCTGAAGAGAAATTGTCCATAGAGAGCTCCAGACCTGCCAGGCAGGGGCTCTGTGCTGGGTGTCTGGAGCAGGGAAGGGCTGTGAGGAGCATGATAGTCATGCCAAGGACTCCCGGGGGAGGAGGTAGCAGCGTACTTAGAGTGTTGAGGGTACATCATGAGTGAGAAGTGCAGCAAGCTGGAAGATGCACTGCAAATCTGAAGTTCAGGGGAAAACTCTGAGGAAAAGAGGCAGAAGAGGGGGAGGAAAATTCTTTGGGAACTGTAGTCTAGGTTTAATACCAAAGCTTCCTGTTTCCTCAGAGATGTGCCCTGAGGCAAGGGCCTAAAATAGACTTGGGTGTGTTCCAGGCTCTTTATAGTGTTGTGAGTACGTATCACACTATTCCCCTTCAGGAGCCTTCTGTTAAAGACAAAAGCCTATTATGTTCCTGTATTCCCTAACAGTCGAAATTTGTATTTCAGAAACAAACTCTTGGGGTTATAATCAAACAGCAACATTAATCTGCTCTGTTAGATGTGGGTAATTGATTGTACTAAGTAATTTTTTGTGGTCTGTTTTAAAGAAAACATGTGGTCCAGTCTTCAGTGAGTGGAACTGCTTTCTCTTACACTAGCTGAACATCTTCTGCATCTTCCCATCTTGGTTGCTTTTTTTAAAGCAAACCCTCATTGTAGTGACAGAAATTGTCCTCATTTGTGATGTCATGTCCCAATTTTGATCATGAATGCTTTGCCTAAGAGGTTATCAGGAATTATATTTTGGTACATAAATGTTGTGAGGTCTGTGACTTCTGTAGTTCTGTTAATTCATTAGGGAAATACAGCTGAAAGATGGTGACAAATGTGTCTGCAGATGCTTTGCTGTTGTTTCTGTATGTATAGTGCTGGTTAACATGGCATGAGCAGAATGGTTGTCCATTTCTGTTCTGGTATGTAGCTTAGTTGTGCAATCATGTACTTAAACTATGTTGAGTTTTGTTTTCTTTAAAGAGGCTTTAATAATGCAAGGCACCTTAAGAAAATATATAATTGTGTGCAATTTGCTGCTTAAGAGTACATGGCTCTTCCCATTTGAACTGCCGCTACCTCCTGAAAGCAAGAGCAGAGACCGTGTCGTCTTTGAAAGTGTTTTTCTTCTATGTGCAGAGTGACAAAATGCATAATGCTGGTCTTTGGGATGTGCATATGCAAAGTGAGATCATGTTGAGTTCTGTTTTGAAGGAAATTTATTACAGATATTCTGTATATGGCTATTGCTTTCTATTGTAGAGTAGCCTCTTCAGCTTCCTCAATAGCTGTTTCTCTGCAGGTAGGTCCTCCCCTTGTTCTCCTTTGTTTCTGTCAGTGTGAAGCTGGGTTTTTACTCTAACCTGGATTGTTCTGGAAAGGTATTTCATATGATGATCTCATGGGGATAATAAAGGAGGGTGAGAAAAGTAGTGAATCAATCTGTGGTTTAGCTTTAAATTCTCACAGTGTCCAATCTTTCCTTTTTTTTAAAGGCACCACAAGTTCAAAACTCTTACCACTGTGTTGCAGATCATAGAGACTCTTTCACCTTATGCTATATGCAGACTGCCATACCTATAGACTAGGTATGGTTCCTTGGTTTACTGTTTCTGAATGTTGCTTGCTCCCGAAGTTCACAACTGTCTGCAAAAATAAGTACATTAGATGCTCTGAAAGCTGCAAAGACCCCGGTATCTTCTAGAAATGCTATTGCTATTCTCCTGAATGTTTAAACTGTACTTCTATCACCTTTACTTTATCCATGGACGCCAGGTTATTCTGATGCATTTGACAAGAGCTGCAATTTAATCCAGGAAGTCAGGCTACTGCAGGAAGCACAGCATGTCTATTAAGTCATGTATTTTGCTGTGGGTTTGCATTGAGTCCAAGGCAGAGATTTTAATCTTCAGGATATCAGGTGGCCCAGGCATCCTAATCTGCAAGATTTTGTCTCCCTTCCCTTACGCTGCAGACCACAGAGAACCACCATTTGTTCCCAACTCTGGGTCTCATGGAGGAGAAACATACCACGATCGGAACATGCCTGTGCTGAGGTACCAAATATGGGACAGCCTTTTTTAATGAGGCAACATTTTCCAGACTGTGCTATCCAATACAGTGCTACTTTAAATATGCCTGTAATGTAGATAGTGGGAGAAGTGCCGGATTCAAAGAAGCTTATTTGTAGAAGAAGACATTCTGACCTTCAAATGTCATCCTTTCCTTTCTGTAAAATGGGCATGATGCCATTTCTTGAACTTTCATTACCCTTGAGGTCAGATCTAATCTTAGAAAAAAAAACTTGAGGACAATAGTGTTTGCTTTTTTCTAGCACACGCGGTTTAGGAGACCACTGTATTAGACTCCTGGGTCAAGGACAGCTCTTCAAGATAGCTGCCTTTGCTGGGTGATGATATGCAAGCTTCCTTGCTCAAGCATGCCAGCTGCAAATCAAACAGTATCTCCTGCCTGGCTGCAGACACACATGCTCCTACAAATGGAGACAACTGCTCTCATGCTAATGAATGGCTGCAGCTAATTTGTGCGAGTTTCTGATGACAAGGAAAAACTGCAGTGGCCATGGTCATTGTGATCTGCTTTTTATATATACCACTTTCTCCTCAAGTCTCAATTTTCTTTGCTAATTTACCACATCAAGGTGCAAAACTTGTGCCTTGCAATTTTTCAGTTTTGAAGACCACTAAAAACATTCTGGTCAACAAATGTTAAATTTCCAGTAAAAACTCAGTACCCTCCAGAAGTGGCAACCCGTATGGTGAAAAACCACAAACCCATTTGACCAGGCCAGATGCTTTCATCTCCTTAGTTCAGCTGAGTAAATGATTCCTATGGTCCACTCCCACCCCCTTCCAGTGCTTTATTTACTAACACACTAGTAGGATTCAAGATAGAGGGGTTAAAAGCTGGTTTCTCTGTTCTTTTTTAACTTTCTTTGAGGACATGACCCTTTCAGATAAATGTGTTTTGCTTTCCCAAATTCTAGTCCCGTTGTGGAGTGTATGGAGGCAGCAAATAAATGATAGTTAAAAATGACATAATTACATTTTCAGTAAATATGAAATTACCTTACTAGTGTTGTAATGAAAAGACTATCCACCACCCACTCCCGCGAGAAAAGGCAAACCAACAGTGTGAGCAATTAATGCTTTTGGTATCTGCTGAGACAGTAAATCCTTGTGTTGGCTTTGTAGAGTGTCTGTACTAGAAATCCGTGCATTGTTCCTTTTGGATTTTGGCGATGCAAATTCTTGCAAGTTTTTTTTTGTATCAAAGGTGACCACGTCTACCAAAGGAGGAAGGAGGGTGACTACAAACTAGATCCAGATCTCTGTTAACTCTTTTTGAGGAGAAAGTAACAAGCATGGGGAAAAGGTGGTTCTGGGCATGGCTGGGAGGAAGGAGGAGCGGTCAAGTGCCTAGAAGAGTTGCTGCCTTACAGTTTTCCTCCATGTACAGGCACTTGAAACTTCTCAGCTGGGGTGGGACAGAGAACAGCCCCACTTTGAGCAGTGTGGCATGGATGGCAAAATGCATTTATTTGGTCTTATTCATGTCTCCTGTGAATGATGATGGCTCGTGAGCAGTAGGACAAAGAGTAGAGCCAGCCGCCCTGGCTTTCTGTACCTCGAAGGGAATCTGACTTGCCCTTTCATAGTGATGCTTACCATCAGGAACTCTCCTTTCTTTGGTCTTCTGTGGAGTTTTCTTATCCTTTAATTGTGCTTGAGACAAGAAGGGGCAGGCTTTTATTACGGGTGAATTGTCTGTGGACCTTCAGCTGCTGGTCTGTCCCTAGCTGTAAGGCTTCTGGACAACAGCATCTGCTCCCAGGACAAGCACTGGGGAGAGGGCCAGGGTCACACCTGGGGTGTCTGCTGGAATTGTGCTATGCCTGTTTACTTATAGCAACAAAACTAAATCTAGAAGGAGGGACAGTTTTCATGGATATGTGAACAAGCAGGAAAATTCTAGTCTCATGTATCCTGTTGAACTGATGGAGGGAATACTAGCTAGTTAAAAAAAGCCCCTCTCTTGAGTAGAACAAAAGGAGCCATATACAGTAATGTCAAAGCAGCAAGAATGCAATTTTAATATAAGCTATTGCCAGTATGATGTGAAATTAATTTTTTTGTTGTTATATTAGGTGCCAAAGAATCCAAGGTCTCAGCCAGAGAACAGCCTGTTTGGTTTATATTTTTTCTTTTACAGAATTTGAAAAGAGAATGTTGTTCTGTTGGCATTAGAACAGCACAGGAAGAGTAATAAGTGATTTAAGATGCTATATAGGCCAGTCCTCAACATTTCTCACTTACATGGACTGACATGCTTACTCTTAAATTTCTGATTAATTATAATAATATTAGACTTACATTCCATATCTTTCAGAAAAAATAGTAAGCTATCAAAGGGAGCACATGTGTCTATACACAGACATTTCACTGCTGTTGGATTCAGAGCACTTTACGTTTATGCTACAGGTTTATGCTTTCAGCAGTGCTGAAAGGCAGGATGTAACTCTTAACGTTGTAAGGGTAGAGATTCAAGGCCCAACAGTGAGGACTAGCAAACCCTAAGGAGATGAGGCACTGGCTAAAGTGGAACAAAAACTTGCATTAAATGGAGTTGTATGACTTTTGGCCCTTTGAATGTGACGCTGTGCGGTAGTGAAGACAACAGGGAGACTGAATAAACCAGTGACTTTCTCATGAAGCTAGAGCTTTCTCCAGCCTTCTTCATATTCTCCCTCTGCTCTCTTCCTCCTTCTCTGGCTTGACAGGAAAAAATAGTGTTTTCTCTTTCCTGAACTCGCTGGAAAAACTGCAGCACGTTAGTAGTCCTGGGATGTGGTAATGCTGGAAGTAGAAGTTTCCTCTGGGCTGAGGTGTGGAGACATTGTGCTACCAAACCCAGATGACACTAAGAGGAATGAGCCTCTTCAGAGTCCTAGTGGACTTCATGCATCTTAAATGCATGCCTGGTAATGAATATGCTGTGGAGGGGACTTGAACATCTGGTCACTTAATTCTAGTATTCCTTAATTTATAAGGATATGAAAATTTGAACATGATATTTGAGATAATGTTACCAATCTGATAAGACTGTTGTTCCCCATGAGTGAGCATTGTTGTGAATATGGGATGGAACTATGGCTGTATCGGCTATGCCTGCAGCTCATTAACAATGTACATTTCTGAGCTGGAAGTCTGCTTCATTTATGACTTTAAACTTGGTGTATGAGTGTCCCAGACTCTCTGTTACTGTCCCTCTCAGAAAATTGCAGAAGTACTACATATTGAGGAAAGACCTTTCCCCCAAAATATTCTGTACACACAGTTTGAAGAGCAGCTGACTTCTTATTTTAAGAGTCAAAACCTTTGGCAGACAAACTGTTTCATATGTTGAATGCCTGGTGTGTGAATGTGCTTTCTGGGGTGTCATTTCTCTGGGAGGGCAGAGTTGAAAAAGGGGCAGGTTATCTCCAGGGTGGACAGTACCAACTTGCAATTCAGCTGGGAAAACCCCTCAAAGTCTTCATGGAACTTGAAACAAATTAGGCAGATGCCACAATAAATGCCTGGTTTTAAAGACCTCTTCATGAGAAGAGGATGACCTTGCTAATGAACATTAGCAGCACTAACTCCTGGTGGTCCTGTCTGAGGAAACAACATCCACCCAATGTCTACTTTTATTTGTCTTTAAAAGCAGACTAAATTCATGGTACTCCTGCTTTTATTTAAAACTGCTTTCCTGCGTATCTGTCAGCTGAGATGTAGGCTATGGCTTCTGGAAGATGATGTGATGCCAGCACTTTAACTGTGACCAAAACCAGTATGCATTTGTCTGTGGGATGCTGGCAGATGCCCTAAGGAGATGCCATGTTTTCGGGCAGCTGAGGCTGCTTGAGGTACTTGCTGTGACTTGCCCTGTTGCAAGGTCCCAAGACAGTACTGAGATTACTTACTTACCAGCCTCCACCCCCTGTGTGCTGGTGGTGTGTCTCTCCAGCTTCTAGTAGGTGAGGGTGGCAGCAATGGCCCAAGACAAGCTCTTTGATCTCTTGTTCTTTGTTCTGTCGTCTTCCAGAAGACATCCCAAGGTATCTTGTTACCTATATGTGCTGTGAGGCCTGAGTGAAACAGATGCTTGCTGTAGAAGGAAGCCCTTTAAGGCAAAAGGTGCACAGCATGTGGATTTGGCTCAAAATCCCCTCTCTCGCTGGCTGTGGGCCAGCTTCCTGTAGTTCTGGTCAGCTCTCCAGCAAGGCCAGCAGCCCCTGGGTACCTGGCAGCAGGGATGGAGGAAGGATGCCATGCTGGTATCCCTGGTACGGCAAGGTGAACTCATGAGGGCTTTGAAGGAGGAGGACTTAAATGCACAAAAGATTAAAAGTTAGCTATGGGATTCTGTGGGGGCCTGAAGAGGCATCGATCCTGAACTGGCTCCTTAAGCTGCTGCTTTCAAGGGTTTTTTTCTTTCTGTGAAACGCAGAGAAATAGAGTTAAGGTTTACTGTGACATTTTGGAGTCAGATGAGCGCCATCATCCTGGGACACACAACCAAGCTGTTGGCCCTTATTTCTGCAATTATTATGCCTAAGAATGCAGTGCTTTAACTCGTTTTCCCCCTTTTTCTCTCTTTTTTTCTTTTTTCTCTTGGAGACTAAAGGGCTGTTCATTAATACTTACCTGGACCCTGAGTGTTTTTGGAGAAAAGTCCTTTGGAAAGTGTCACATTAGATAATCATGGGGATTGTGTGTGTGTGTTTTATTTCTAAGTTGCATTTAGTGCCATGCTTCCTTGAGTACTGTGCTTTTTAGGAATGCCAGCCAGGGGAGGAGCCTTTTGCATCAGTAAATTTTGTCTGAAGAAAAGCTACTCTTTTCAGGGCAGAAAAGCATGTTCTTCCTCCATCTTTGTCCCATAACAAAATTACAGCAAACTAGAAAAGAGAATCCCGTTAATCAGAATAGTCAATTGGGGAATCATTAGCTCTGATTTTAAACACTGTTTGTAATTTGCTTTAGGGTCTGTAGCCTAATTCTTTCCTTTGAGTTAATTAAAATATGTTTGGATGTGACAGACATTTCCAAACCTTCCCACAATCCAGGAGGAAGGGTAGGTTTTTTTGTCATCCTCCATCAAGTACAGAGGCTCTGAACACAGAAGAATTTCACTACAATGCTGCAAGGTTGTTTACCTTAGCTCCTTCACAAAAGATAATCCAACAAATTACATTAATTATAAACCAATATGTTCTGTTCAATTCCCACATGAGCCAAACCTGGGTATGAGCATCTGCTCTTATTTTCTGAGCTGGGTTTTGAGGACAAGACTCACAACAATGCTCAATCCATAATTAACAGAAAAATTAAAGATGCAACATCCCTTGCATCCTGCTTTTTGAAGCAGCATGTTTAAAAATATACATGCACTGTCCTGGCAGTTTTTATTCGACATAAAAAACCCAATACTCCATTGTTACCCTGGTGTGTTTTTGTTTGTTTAAAATATTTACATTTATGTTAGGCTTAAAATAAACATGTAAATACTTTCCATAAGAAAAAAAAAATAAAAAGATTCATAATTCCCTCTTGTGCTACATTTTTTTTCTTTTCAATTGTTTCTCTCCCTCCCCCCAAAGATGACCTCTTTTCATAAAATGTGGTTTATTCTGCATTAAGCATATTGTTTTCTTTATGAAAAAAGGACTGGTTGGGCTTCTTCTTATTTTATTTTTTTAAGTGGCATATTTTTTCAGTTTCATTTCATAACAGGAAACAAAAGAGAACGTGATTGTTTGACCTGGTTACCAAAGAAATATTTGGCTAATAAAAATCCCATTAGCATGATGCCAAGTTCTGCTAGTTGTTTATGGTAAGCATGCCTATACAATTATGCTCCATTTGCATGTCGAAGGAGCGGAGGAAAGAGAGCTTTTGTGGTTTAGGCATTAGACTGGCACTTGAGATAAGAGATCAGTTCCCAGCTGTGCAGCAGACTGACTTTGAACAGAGAGCAAATTTCCGTGGCTTACTATTGCAGAAGGGATTAATAACACTTCTTTCCCCCATCTTCCATCTCGTTCCTGTAGAAGCCGAACTCTTGAAGGCTGCTTGCCCTGGTGTGCAGCACTTTGCCTGTTGTGGGCCCCCACCCTTTGTCCAAGGGGGATAGCTGCATTGCCTCTACCTCAGACTCCTGCAGGAGCAGAACTGAATTCACAACTCGCTGTGCTTAATAGAGCTCATGCAACATAAAAGGAATAAAAAATTATGTGGTTGCTACTATCCATTCCTATTTCAGAAAGGAGGATCTGAATTTCTTGGTAATGAGGGTCTTTCCTTTGTTCCCCCTATTCCTTGGGTTTGCCCATGGCCACGTCTGATGGTGCTGACAGCCCCATGGCTGCTAGCTGCTGTGGAGTAGCCTGTTGACCTGCCTTAGATGTGGTATTGCCCATCCTGCCCTGAGATGTTCTTGCAGGGGATCCGTGTTTCTGCTGGATACAAGAGTATCGTTGCTGTCCTGTTGTAGTCACGCTTCCCATACCACTATGCTGTGCAGCAGCCTCTGTAAGCTTGCTGGGTTTCCTGCGTTTCACACAAGTCTTGTTTTAATGAATAAGTAATTGACAAGAAAACAATAGAAATTTGTTAACTACAGGGGGAAAAAAATAACACGGAAAAGCTGAACATGTTGGGCAACACTTCTGCAAAGAGAATGAGGGGGACCATCTCTTTGAAAGCCAAGACATGTAGCCCCTGGAAGCTCAGAGATGTCGCCTCTGTTGCCCGAGATTTTTGTTCCCCTGGGACTTGCAGCATGGATTCAGCTGTGAACATGCTGCAGAGAGCAGGATGTGGTGAACCATAGGCTCTGTGGGCTCCCTGCTTGGCAGCACAGTGGGAGCTGGTGGGGCAGTCTAAGGAAGGACTGCAGGAGCTTTTCTAGAGTTGCTGGTTGCTGCAAAGGATTTCTCTTGTGGTTAGCCTTGCTGGTAGGAAGGGTCCTGAGCCTGGGTGTACTGGTCAGGAATTCCAGTTCCTGCTAAACACTAAAACTCTCCAAGCTTGTTATCCCAGTGTTCTTGGTGTTTCTTTGAAAAACAGGAAGACTCCCACCCCTTCCAGTTAAGAGGGGGTAAGCTCGGTGCTAAGAATCATGAATAAATCCTTCAGGTGTTAAATGTGACGGCTGGTGAGGTCTGATGCTGGACATAGAGGTATCATGAGTAACGTACATGAGAATAGAGGGTGCTGCTGCCCACAGCAGAGGGATGAGGACTGGTGGGACATGCACCCAAGGAGTTGTCCACCTCTTTTCTGCAGGACCAAGGAAGGAGCACTGGTGTGGGGCAGAGACCTCTGTATCTGGGCCAGCTGCTCCTGTGTGGCCCATGCCACCCACATGTAGGGCTTGCTCAAGCTGCTCCTAATGGCTGAGTGGTGGCCCTGGGCTTGAGTCTGCAGGCATGGTTTGATTTCAGCAACATCTGTATCTTCCTGTGCTGTAAATAGGTAACTATAATGTCCTCAGCAAGAGAAACTTTCAGATAAAGGCACATCTCAACCTTCCTCCAAATCAAAAAAGTAAGCAACAGGCAGCTCTTGGTGTCTCTCACATCTTTGATCATTTACCCTCCCACTTCAACAGTATTCCTTGAGTTCTGGGACACATGCATGCCAAAACCTCTTCCTTTGCTGGGAGCATGAAGTTTTCAGCTGCACAGTTTGCAGCGCGCACTTGAGGAAAAGCCTTCTGCCTTCATTATTGCTCTTGAGAAGAAGGATGTGTGTTCACTACACAGCTAAGGCATGTGCTGTGCAGCAGCCCTTGCTTGGTAGGACTCCGAAAATGACTTCAAAATGGCACAGTGTGAATGCTGCATGCCCAACGTGTGATATTAAAACATTTAGAACTGGATCAAATCAAACCCAGTTTTCACCACAAACGCGCAGAGGCTGTTCTTCTTGTTTGAAGACTCTTTTCTTGCCAAATTCCATCTTTCCACACTGAGATGCTTAAAAAAAGCCTTGTGTATGTATATATTTATATAGCTGAATGTTTTTTTGATCACATTTTATACAAAAATATTGCCTTTTGGCAGGGATTCAGCTAGTAGGTGTTGGATTCAGAATGTATCGTAAAGTTACGAGTGACTGCAAATGACATTTACACCCAGTAAATCTGGTAGGGAAGTGTTAAGGTCGAAAAATCAAGGCCTCCAAAGCCAGGAAATTACATAAATAATAATTGAATTGAGTTCTGTGTGTGTCTGTGCATGTGTGTGCATTTATAATTGTAGTTAGGTGGCTGATTTAGGTTTTTTCTTTCTTTAATTCCATGGAACCTGTCTCTTCTGTAGGTGGTTTTTCAGTCTTTCTTACTTGCACCATGTGTTAATTTTTGCCACCGAAGCCCTGTGGAGTTATCTATACATGTCTCTGCTAGGAGTGGGTCAAGGCCATGAGACTCTGAAGTCAGGGGTACCCTGGCATGGAGTCTCAAGCACGAAGCCCTGTGAAATGGGTGGCTACCCCATTGGTGGGACAGATTGTATGGGGTCACAGGCGTGTGTACAGGGTAGGGGGAACACCAAAGCCTGAGGCATTTGCTATCCCTCAGCCCAGAAGCTGAAGGCAGCTGTAGATGGTAAATACAGATCTGTGAAGATCCAGTCTCCTTCAGCTGCAAAAAATACTGATAGCAGCATGGTAATGGGGAAGCATGGACATAGCTAGGAAGTAGGGTGTGAATTGGTGTAAATTGTTCCTGTGGGACCTACAGATACCTGCAGAAGTTTCTGCAAAGCCTGCAGCTTGGATGGATGAATCTGACTGGATTTCCCATGAATACATGTGCCCCAAGACAGAATCCACTAGTGTTTCCCAGATAAAAGCTTCAAGAACTGCTCAAATTTAAGCAAAAGGTAGAGTATGGGGGTGGTGGCGCACCCACTCTGAAATCATGCTAAGAACCCCTAGGCCATCTGTGAAGGAAGTTCCCTATTTGTTAAGAAACCTCCAAAGTAAGTTGTCCCTTACCCTCCCATAGAGGGCTTGTTCACGTACCAAGTTACCTTTATTTTCGTTTCCTTCCTAATTATAATCAAAGTGACATTTGTTGTGAATCAAGACAATTTCTTTCTGTGCTCTTCCTAATATTGCTGGAGAGCAATTGCTCAATGTCTTTTTCATAACCTCTTTTGGAAGAGCCTTATCATGTAATCTGTTGTTTCTAAACAAAAGTTTACAATGAAAGCTGTCACTTGGAGCAAAGACTCAAAAAGCAAAGGCACATCTGTGTGTTATTTCATTGGTTCTGCATTGCAGAACCTTTTGGAACCCACCACAACTTGAAAGGAAAACCTTATAAAGCATTTTTATATTATTGGATTTTAGTTATTTTCAGTTTTGGGATATTAGGTTTCTACATATTATAGTTGGCTTAAGCTTTCTTGTTTGCTTGAGGTTTTCTCCTCTTAGGATAATTTTTTTTTAAAAATGGAATTCCTCTTTTTAATTCTTTCTATTTTAAAGCAATGTGTTCATTACACTTGGATCCTTATTTTTGGAGTCACTTCACTTACTGGAGGATTAAATGGCATTTCTACATGTGTAAGGAGTTTAACAAAATTGAGTTGCATTTATTGAATGATCTTGTTTTTATTTATCCATGAAGTGCACCAGGATATTACTCACTAAGACTCAAGTCTGATTTTTATCTGAGGTCCTGGCCTGAGCAAGAGACAAAAACAAGGGCAAATTAACCAAGAACATCAGTAATAACTCTTTAAAATAAACTTGTAAAGTAAATTAAAACTGTGAGTGAAGTGGAAGAAAACTGAAGGAGAATGAGGAAAACCAAATCTTCTCATGAATCAGTAAGAGGGAAGTTGGTGATGGTGTGATTGAGAGTAGAATTAGCCCCATCTGCCAAGTGCCTCTGAGCAGTAGAGGTGTCACCTGCCACCCGTTCCCCATGAAGGCTTTAGGCCAGACTCTGACCTGATTTTCACCCTGTGCAACACTGCCAGCAGTCTGTCTGCACAGATACAAGTTAGAAACCCACCCAGCCAAATTCTTCTCTAAACATAAGTAAATAAAGGAGTACTGCTTCTGGTTTCTGTAAGCTCTGAAATGATGTTTGCCTCATGTGATAGTAACTTCCTCGTGCTTGCTGGAGGTGCCAGGCTGACAGCCCTGGGCAATAGGTCCCTCGCAGCTTTACCAGGCTTTCACAATAAACACTCCTCCCCTCCAGCCAGCTGGTTCGGTCCTCAGGGTCTCTGCTGACACTGCCATAGACTGAGACCAAGTTTAGTAATCTAAGTGAAATAGATGTGCAACACTGCAGTCTGGCAATGCAAAACTAGCTGTCCATAAAGCAGAGTGCCTTCTCCTGATGATTCTCTGAAAGGGTACAGGTACAGTGACAGCTGCACTGCCTCGTAATCTGCAGCTTGTGGAAATCACTATGGGGCTATTAAGCACAATATACGTCAGAGCAGCACAGAGATTTGTTCTGGGTTATGTCTCTTGGCTCATTGGAAGGGTTTAAATATGGTGCAGCCCATACTACATTCAGGTACCTGCACTGAACTGCTCAGAAGAAGGGTTTGACTTGTGTGGAGGCATTTGTAAGGCATAATTCAGGTTTGCAAATTAGCTGCTCCAGCTCAGATACCAACACAGTGGAGGGCTTCCTTTTTACTACCAGCTTCTCCCGAAGCAGCCGGGCCACCTGGGTTTGATGCCTGTAGGGGAGGCTGGCTCCTGTGGCACAGTGACTTCAGGAAAGTGTCATGTGTTTCCCCCCAAACTCGAAACTCAAAACTGTTCACCTAGGTCCTTGTAGATGTGAACCCTCTGACCCTCTGCGGGGCTGCTTTGCCATTGTCAACACATGTTTCTGGAAACCAGTGACTGCTTCAGTCATACTTAAGCTTTTTATCACTCTAAAATACACTGTGTCCCTTTTATTGCATTTAGTAAAATCAGTCTGTTCTAAACCAGCTGGCTGCTTTGAGGGCGTGCAAGTATGTGTATGACAGCACATGCTTTTACTTTTTAATGAACTATTTCCCCTGGCTTCATCTTACTTCCACAGTCTATTTTTGTTGTTATAATGACACTGGTCAGTAAAGCTCAGAGGAAATCAGTCATCAAGATGCATGGTGCTGAAGCAGTATTTCTGCTGTAGCGGGGATTGTGTTAATGCCTTTGGAGATTTCTTGTTGTCACTGCTGCATCCATACCACAATGCAGAACTACCTAAATTGAACCAAGAGGCAAAATTTGGAACTATATAACTAAGTTACCTAAGAAAAATTTCTTGGGACATTAATTTTCACTGATGCTAGAACAGTCAAAGTGACCTCTAGTATGTTCTGTTGGGATGCCTGGCATCTGTTACCTTACTCTAATGCACAGGATTTTCTTCCTCCATTTCCTCACTAGCAAAACTGGCCTGGAATCTCTGAAATGTTAACATTTGGAAAATATATAACACCACCAAAACAACAAGGTTTTGGAAATTAAGGTTCTTTAATTGGTCGCATACAGTTAGATCAGGGTTTAGATAAAGGGTCCCATATTGACCATCTAGAACTTTTTTGAATTTATTTCATAACTTCTCCCTTTTTGCTTTTCTCCTTCTGTGGGTATCTCATTTCCATACTATCTTGCACTATGTTTCTCCAAGTGTTTTGGTATATGTAAACCTGGTCTATGAAACATAGCTCTGCAGTAGATAGTCAGATCATATCAAACAAATTTGGTTTCTTAATTCTACATAAATGCCCTCTGTTATTTTCCAGCAAGCTCCCCCAGATCCTCTATCCCTGTGATGTCTCTAGGGTATTCCTCTTGCTTGTGCTGCCTTCACTTGCTTCATTTCTTATCCTGGCTTGATTCCTTTGCATCTTTTTAGAAAGACCTGAATAAAAGCTCAGCCTCTGGGGGGAAAATACGAACAAGCCCAGATAAAGTGAAGTGCTGTAACGATTTTGCTCAGCAGCCTAGGTGGCTTGGAGAGCCAGCTGTCTTTGGTTCCTACTCCTGCTATAGTGCTTTTGTCTGTGGATGGTTCAGCATTTACACTTCTGTATGCATAGCCCTAACTGTAATAAATCTAATTGTTCTTAAATTTTCCCTTCAGAGGTTCTGCCTGAACCATTTAGGATACAAGCAAAAACCCAGTTTTCTACTTCTTTAGAATAATCTTCTCTACTGCTTATTCACTATTTTAACTTTTTATATTAATTACACCATGGATGTATTAGACAGCAGGGTAATAAAAGACCACATACCTGGCCTGAAGCCTATCAGGATGGACACCATGAATGCAATTAATCTTTAATAACTTCCCTGAAATAAAACTTGTATTCAAAAGTTGTTCTTTAGCAGAGAGTACTGGCTCCTTCCTCCCTCCCTCCCTCCCAAATAACAGTAAGAACCTGTGACACTTGAGAGCAAAAGTAGGAAGTCCTACTCATTTTGTTTTCTTTCTCAGTTTTTTTTAAAGTTGATTATATTTTTACCTGAAACCAAATTTGTCAGCTTCAGATGCCTTGTTAACATAAAATTAAGACAACAACAACTTGTAAATTGTAAAATTTATGAAAATAAAAATGAATTAATATTTGATGAAGCTTCCATAAAAAGAGACTTAATTGTTCATATATTATTTATGAACTTTGGGGAACAATTTATCTTGTTTTTACCTTTCAGAACAGCCCCTGAGAGCTGCGGTGCACGGGAGGAAGGGCTGGTGTTCCTTCTTCCAAGGGGCTCATTTTCTCCTTCTCCCCTGACCATGGGCAGGGAACGAGCCCTCCAGTACTGTCAGGGCACAGACCCTGCTTCCCACTGCAAATCTGCTCTTGATGTGGGTCAGGCCAAAGGTGTCAGGCTCTGTGTCAGAGAACCCAACTGCATCTTCAATGGGGTAGCATTGACTGTGACATGTAATTGTCCTGCCTTCATACACAAATGTTGCCAGTCCCTTTGCTACTCCTTACTGAGGACAGAGAGGGTGTCTGATGGGAGAACTTTTTATTGCAGATGACGTAAATAACAAAACATGCTAGAAAATTTTTGATTAATGATTAGTTAGGTTTATGTGTCTGTGTATATTATATAGGCACTCTATGTATAGTATATGTAACATGAATGTTCTATGTTCCTTCTGTTCTTATGGACACATAAAAGTCATTTTCCCCCTTCAGCTGCCCTGGTAATCTTTCTTCTTTGTTTTTCCTCCTCCCTCCCATAGTCTATGCATAAATAAGAGATTTGGGTAGAAATGGTAGGTGAAACTCCTCCTTTTCCTTGGGAAGTCAGGGAATGGAACTTGACAATGACTATCAATACAATAGAAAATGTCTCTGTGCTCTACCAGCAGACAAGTACTTAAAGGGGCCTCTCATTAGTGAGTGTTGTTGCAAGCAGTAATGTGAGGTGTAAAAGTCACTTTGCCAGAGATCAACTTTTGATAAATATATTTTAATTTCTTTATTGAGTTTTAAAGTATAACAACAGTTGTTGAATAGGTGCAACTGAAAACATGTTAAATAGCCTTCAACTCTTCGCATTTGTATTGAACATCATCTCCAGGAGTGACATTTCATGTTACCATGGAAACAAATTTGACATTTCAAGAATACATTTATTGCTGGGTCACCAAGATAGGAATTCTGAAAGAAAAAAGGTCAGAACATTTGCCTGTCTCAGAGATATTGTACAGTTTGCTATATTACTTTGGAGGAAAGAAATATGTGGTATCGTTGTAAAATAGCAAGCTCCAGCTTGATCCAGTTTGAAAATATTTTGACAAGATGGTGGCAGTGTTACAGGTCAATAAAGCGTGTCTCGGTCTCTGAGATTTTGCAAAGTGATTAAAACTGTTTCTTGGATCAAGACCTTTTCTGGATCAATTCATGTTCCTAAGGACTTTCAGTCATGGTTTTCACAATCACAGTGGCTGTTCTTTACTTCATCATCTCTCCTTATAGAAAACACTTGAAAAACTGAAGTCAAGATTTTACTTCACATTCAGGAAAAAACATTGCTGTCTTTAATTGGAATTATGCCAAAGTTTTATCCCAGATAATGTATTTAATATAAAATAGGAAATTGAGGAATCGAGGGTAAGGTTTGGTACTGAAGAATGTGTGCCTGTATTTTAAAAAGAAATATCTAATTTAGTATTTTATTAAGATAGAACAAATGCTGTTCTTGAATGCCTTGAGGTAGTTCTGTAGTGATGTATTATAAAACCAAAATGTAAAGCGAAAGTACTGATTGTATAAAGTGAATACTGCTTTTTCAAGGGGTATATCATCTACATGGAGTAGTTGAAAGCTAAGTATGATGGGAGAATGAGTTATGGCCCGCAGCGAGATCTTTGTCATTTGTACTAGCAAATAATATCTTTGGGCAAGAAAAACAGTGAGGCTTGCAGGAAAGTGATTTTGGTAAAGTCCAACTCACTTAATGACACTGAGCAACTGCAGTGAGCATCTGCATGGAGAGGTGTGCACAAACCTGGCCTCTGGTGCTGACTTGGGGCTGGATTACTCAGCTCTATGCTGTGAACTCTGGATGCTCTTGCACCCTGCGGCACTCTCAGAGGGCTTTTCAGCTTCCAGTCCAGAGCTGGCTTGTATCTCTCCAGCTTGCAGCATAGCTAGGTCACCAGGCGTCTATCAACCCACCGTGCACATATATCCACAGGGAATAAACATACACGTATTTCATTAGATAAAGAAAAAGTGTTGGGGTGGGGTTGCTCTACTCTTCTTAGGCCTGTGCTTTTGCCACTTAGTCCCACGGGTACATTTTCCCAGCATCATGACAGGGAGAATTGCTTGACTCAAAGCCATCTCAGAAGCACCATTAATTACCATACCTAGCTGAATTGTCATTGTGGTGTGTGGCGACTGGGGAGGAGTACGTCCCATTAATATCAACGGACTAGTCCTCTGAGGAAACCCTCAAGGACCACACAGAAGACTGACCTACTTAGGTATTAACACTGCCATTGCTAGACTGGTACCTGAGTTCAAATGCAACAAGGCTTTCCCTTCTTCAAACACAACCATCTCATTTTTTTGTAGAAGAGGAAAAAAAGTCTGCATAAAAATCTGCCTCTGATCCCCAGGGGGGAGGATATCAGTGAACAAGAGAAATTTTTGAATGGCCTTTAATTTTTCTCTTTGTTTTCATGGTGAATGCAGTTTGGGCTGAGTTCTGCTCCTCTTTGCATCTTGACTTGCATGAAATCAATCTGGACCAGCAATTTGTTTATTGAAAGTAAAATGTAATTGGAAAACATGTAATATAAATTAAAAAACATCCACTGGAGAGACAGAGGGTATGTGTGTGTGTGTTACAGCTAGACTGTAGTCAATATATGTCTCGTGTCGAGCCTATATTCTGCAGTGCAAGGGAATAAATCTTTGTTTTCTGCTGGTTGGTTTTAAGTACCTTGTGTCTGTTCAGAAAGCGAGGTGTTAAGTATTTGCAAATGCAACAGCTGTGCCAGCAAACATGCTGCATTGCTACTTACATTCAGCTGTATCTTGTATGACCTTGGACCATTAGAGACTGTTTACTGAGAGGGGATGTTGCCCTGGACACTGAGGTTATCTGCTACCCTCTCCAATGGCTCCCTCGCAGTTGGGCTCGTGGGGAAACTTCATTTCAAGTGTTTCAAACACAGTTTTGATGCTACTGAGGCAGGGAGGCTCCTGAGATTAGCGCTTACGTTCATGATGTTGAGCAAAGCCAAGTCAAACTTTCAATGTAAAGACACTATTAATATAACTAAATAACTAAAGCTAATATTTTAAATAAAGCTCCAACTATCTGCAAAGCTAACAGGAACACTTTTGTGGTATTGGCAACGTTAAAGTAAGCTGTGACAGTCTGGTGCAACTCCGTCAGGTTCTCTGGAGCACTCCCAAGTTAAGTTTGGCTCGTTCAGCTAGGTGTACATAGGACTGCAAACCCCGAGTTATTAGCAGAATTGTAATCTACTATGCAATAAAAATACACAGAATGAAGCATAATCAGAGCTGGAATACCCGCCTGGGCCCCTGACACAAAAGGCGGCTCCTCACTGTCTGTCGCCTGCCTCTTCAGAACAAGGAGCTTTGACAAGTGAGCACACCCAGTGTCCTTTATATTGGTGCTGGTGAGACTGCCAGCCTCTGCAGGCAGGATGTGCTCATGCAGGGACAGTCCTAAACCAGTAGCTTTAGAGTAAGATGGTTTGAGCATCTAAACACATACGTATATACATGGGATACTTCACTCGGCTTTGCAGACACACATCCTATAATCTCGTGTGAGCTATTAAACTCCCAGTTGACCGGTCAGTATGCTTGCTACTATATTTCAGTATGAAAACATGCTTGCTACCATCTACTGTGACTTACCCTGAATTAATTCCACTTTGAATAAAAGTCGGCCTTTGTGGGATAGGCTGGTAAGGAATAAAATCACATCATTGTTCCATGCTCAATTCCATGCTGTCTAATGTTAACTAGCCGCATAGATTAGGACTTTGTTTCTATTTCATGCTTTCCAGAATTCAGCTCTTCAGCACCTTCAGTCAGGATGCCAGATAGCACACAGCAACCCAGCAGCAGTTACAGCTAGTGCAAAGTCGTGGGTACTTCAGGGTCCCTCCTACTCCTGGCAATGCCCCCTCTTCTAAACAGAGGAGGGCGCTCCTCCTTTGCCTACATCCTCACTGTGGGAGTTCCTATGCGGGTGATTGTCCACAGGGATGCTGTTAAGTCTCTCTCTTAGAGTCGAAGATTGCCCTCTTCTCATACCCAGAAGGTACAACTCACTTGTTTGTTGCTATTTGCACCCCCGCTTACAAAGCAATCCAGGTTAGTCTCTCTTCCTTACATGTCACTCTCACTGGCATCATCAACCTCCTTACTGCTAATGATAGGCTTTCTCCTACTGAAAAGCAGTAGGGCTGAAAGCTGGGACACTGCTAGGGCACTGCTAGATCTTCCTTTCCATGTTTTGTCATTTGTCAGGTTACCCTTCAGCACTGATATGTGCCAAGCTGACTATTTTTGTGTTGTGCTAGTACCTTAATCAACATGTCATGCTGTCCACTGGCTTTGTAGAAACACGTATCTATTACCTCAGTACTATTACATTTATTGGCAACACTAATTTTATTTAGAGAAAAGATGTCAAATTAGTTTGAGGAGCTCTGTTTTCCATAAACCTTTGCTGCTCAGTATTAGTTATATTACCTTCCTCTAATTTTTAATTTATTGAATCTTGTATGTGCCCTTCCATTATTCTACTTGGGATAGTTTTTTGTTGTGTAAGTCAGCATTTGCTTGGGCCATTCCATTTCTCTTCCCAAAGCATTGTCTCAGCATTAGTTTTGTTTCACTGACCTGGTTTCATCCCCGAACCCAAAAAGTTATTGAAAATCATCTCTAGTTATTCAGACAGCGCCGATCTTTACTTTTAAAATTCATGAGTGAGAATTATTGAGATTAACTTGATCTAAAAAAATTTGACCTGAGCAGCGGCTGGATTTTTGCCCCCCTAGATTTAAATGTGTTTGCCAATTACGTATTTTCTGTGTTAATACTGACAAGTCTGCCTACTGTTTCCAGTTGTGTATTTATCAGATTTCTACAGTTGCTACGTTTTGATTTATATTTATTGCTAAATGCCTTTTTTTGCCTCCTTACATTTCTATTTTGGTGTGTGTGTGTGTGTGTGTGTGTTTAATTTATTCTGGTTGCTCTGACTTCCCCTGAGCCAGGTTGAGTTCCTAACCCATGTGGCCTTTTTTTTCTCGATTGTGGCTTTTGGGCATCTAGTAATATGTTCTTAAGTAGCTCCCAGTTATCATTCATGTTTTTCTATTTAAATTATTTTTCCTAAATGATTCGGTCCATAATTGTTTTCAGCTTTGTAAAACTGTCTTTGTAAACTACTATGTGTATAACTTACTAGTTTGGGCTTTATTCTGTTTGCATATAAATGTAATCAAGTCACAATCACTTTGTATGTAGGCTACCACTCATTTTTAGTTCTGTGATCAGTTTTTCTTTATCTGTCAAAATGAGGTCTGGTGTAGAATTCCCCCATGCTGGAATCAATCTTTATTGAGTTAGGAAATTGTCAGCTATAATTTTTGGAAATTCCTAGGATGCTTCATTACACAAGACCTCCAGCGTGTCACTCAGGTTGGTGTTCTTCACTGTAGTATGTAAGTGTACACACACACACAGGTGTGTGTGTGTGTGTATATGTATGCGTATAATTTGTCTTCTCATAAAATTATAAATTGTTGAAAGATTTAAGATTAAATTAACCCCCCCAACAACTAGAATTCAATTTCTGCTTTGTTTATAGGTTCAGTTTGGTTTTGTAAGGATTGTAAGGTTTTTGAACAGCTACTCGTAATCTGTGAAAATTCAGAAATCCTCCAACCTGTTTGTGGCTTGTCATACACATGGGTAACACTGGCTCAATTTCATCATTCGCCATTGGTGAATTCTTATTTATGTCTCTCTCAAACCAAACAAACCCCTCACCCCTCTAAAAGAAAACCAAACAAAAAACCCCAACAAAATACTCAACCAAGAAACCGAAATCCCAAACACTCTCTCTGCAGCCCAGCTAGTGTGGGAACCATTCAAGGTGCCAGCAGAAGCCATCAGTGCCTGCGACTGCTCTCAGGCTCTGTGTAGCAAGAGTTGTCACTGTCAGACAGCATCCCATGGGTCAGAGATTGTTTCTTGAAACTGTTTTGCAAACATGTCTGTATAATACTCAAGCTCCAGATGACTCACAAATAGAAGAAGCTGTGTTTGTAAATTGAATAGAAAAAAAATTAAAATCCCAGGAATTCTGTTGGTGATCCATATTACAAACCATCACGAACAAGTGAAGTACTTATAGCTACTAGTGCTCCCTGGACTGTCTCCTTGTGGTATAATGCAAAGAGGCTGTTTACAGTCAGGGGAAGGAAGCTGGGAACTGCTGGTGAGGTCTGAGACCTTTGCTCACCTCTCTGGTTGAAGGTATCACTGGGTGATGAATTTCCCCTGTGTTCAGGTTGCCTGGATTAAATATATATATATAAAAAAAAAATCTCTGTCATTCTTAGGAATGTTTCTGGAATATCGTAGCTTTTTACTGAAACGTTTAGCACAAATCCTGCCTCTTAGTAGGTCATGGAAGATCCCATAGCCATTCTTGAGACAACATACTGTATCCCACCTTGTTCTGGTCGCCTGCCTCCTGCTCCTACTCCCTGGAGTCCTCTGTGAGCTGCTGCTCCCCTGCCCTTGAGACAGACACTACCTCCTCACTGGGCTGGCAAGAGCAACTGGAGGAGATGGCCTGTGTGAGGGATGCCCTTCTCAGGGCTAATGAGCACCATGCCTGTGTGAGGAGTTGCTGGAGGGAAATTCTCTGAGCTGCCTGATGTGCAGGGGTGAGAGGCATTCGCGTGCCATGCCATTAGCCTTAAACACACATTCCAGCACCTTCGCTTGACCTCTTAATGGCTCACTTAGTGGAGGACGCAGGGCTTATGAATGTGTTTGACAGTTCCCCTTGTGCTTAGCGATCCAACCATGTTAGGGGCTTGTTTTCCTGCATCAAAGACGAGAAACACACTAAGACATTTTGAGGAGAGAACCCCCAAACCAAACAATCTACAAGACCCCACACCCCCCCCCCAAACACCACTATGAAGAGAAACACACACAGAAGAAATTTGTCAGGGTGGAAATAGAGGGTTTACTTCCACTTCTGAGGAAGTCCTGTCAGTCCTCCCAGCATCACATGTCAGAAGTAGAAACAGCTTCTGGTTTTCTGGATCCTGGGGCTCAGGGCTGTTGCAACACTCAGGGTGTGCTGGTTTCACAGCACAGGGAAGGTCAAGATCTGCTGAATTACTTCTGCAGGCAGGGATAGCCTCAGCTTCTGCAGTTGAATGTGTCTTCCCAGCCAGAAGTCTATTACTGGGACAGCAGCAGAAGAAAGAAGTGGCAGTGGTGGTGTGACTGAGAGAATGCAAAAACCAATGGACGTGAGGTCTGTGGAGAGACAGCAATAGAAAAAGCATAGCGATCTGGGGACACAGCAGATACTGGTTAGGAAGGAGGTCTAGAACACCTACAGCATTACACCAACAGGCTCTGCCAGGATCAATAAATTTGCACCATTCTGCAGTATTTTTTGTAAACTTCACCAATTTCCTGTGAAAATATTTTTTGCCCAAAGCAGGAGGGAGGAGAGAGTAGGAATTTATTTAGGTTAAAATGTTGGAATGTTGCACTGCTAATATGTAACTTTGAAAGAAAAGTCCTCCTATTCTTTGTTGTTTCTGCTTTCTCTTTCCCCTTTTCTGAAGAAAAGGTAGATACTAAAAAGCTCATTTGATAACTTTTCAGGTAAGGATCTGACAGTGTCGTGAAGTTCTGAGTGCAATTATAGCACTTTCGATGTCTATCATGAAACGTTTTCTTTGCAACTGGTTTGAAGTGCAGACACATAAACACCAAGAGATCAGCAGGACCTACCTGGTAGCGCATGGCAGGCCACCGAAGTGGGGTTACTGCTCTCTGCACTGACTGGGCATGGGCTGAAGCCTGCTGTAGCCCTTGTTGGGACGGAGAGCTCTTACCTTTCTGCTGTGTGTCCTACCCTTACGAAGGAAAGACTTTGAACACAGCAGTGATAGGTTGGCTCATGCTGGGTGTTGAAAGTGAATTCCCAAGTTCAGCTGGGAGATGATGAAAGGTTTGCAGAAAGACCTCTCATCCTCTGAGGCTCAAGTCTCTCTCCTCATCACAGGGTGTCTCTGTTTTCCTCTTCACGTCTTTATTTCCCTCTCATTCTGCTGCCTTCCCTGCTGCTCACAGCCCGGAGGAGCAGTGGGCTCCTACTGCATCACAGGCTCACCTTAACTGCAGGGTCACAGCTTCCAGCTCCAGGCCAAGCATTTTCCTCCATTGGCAGCTGCTCCTGGACTGCTGGCCCCAGTTGCTTCTCCAGCTTTTGTTTAAAACTTGGACCGTTTTTCATCTTTGTTCTAGCACTGGTGCAGCTCCAGAGAAAGTAGCAGTGGTGGAAACAATGGCTTATTCATTTTTATCGCTCTTTCTTATAGCTGCATAGTGTTATCCTTCATTTTTGCCTACAGGCAAGGTAAAATGCTTCAAGGTCAGCTCAGAGGGGAGCCAAAAGGCTTGTGCTGTGCTTGGTGGCTAGAGAAGCTTGGTCTGTAGTGATGTTCCCCACATGAGCTTGCTGTTCTCCAGATGTGGTGTGAGGCATCATGATTCAATCAGAAGGCTATGTCACACTGCCTAAAGCCAGTCCAGAGCAGGCAGGTTGAGACATTGTGCTTTTCCTGCCCAAACTCTCCAGGGAAGGAAGCAGCTGTGCTAGGGACCTCTGTTGTGAGGATGAAGGAAAAGGCAAAGATGATGTTTAGGCCTTTTCCTGTCACCCACTTGAATGCAATGAAAGGGGAGACGCAGCCCCAAGAGGCTGATCCTGCAGTTGCTTGCCAGGGCCAGTGGGTTCCTCCTGTGGGAGAGAGCAATCTCAGACCAAATGACCAACTGGAAAGTCAAGCAAGTGTGAGGAAGCAATCTGGTCACAGTCCATACTTGCATACGTGACTGTACTCATACCAGGTGCTATTTTAGGGAATGGTAATATTTTCCATTAAATAAGTTAAATAGAGGAGGGGAAAAGAATAAGTAAAACCAAAAAGACTTCTGCAGTGCTGCCAGTGAAAGAACAAACAGAAAAAGAGATCCAGGGCAACCTTCAGATGGATCCAAGTAAGCCTGGGAGGGTAATGCTCTCCTTGTTGGCAAATTGTGGGTGACAGGTCTCCCATAGCCCTTCCCCTCATGAGCTACTGCTCCAAGTGAAGTACATTGCTTATTTGGGGCAGATGTGCTCACCAGTGGGGCATATGCAAGGATCAGCCCAGCAATAAAATGTAGCAGCCTCTGCTGCTCGCAGCTCAGAAGCAGCATCTCCTACTAGCATTGGACCTGCTCCCCTTTCAGAGGGACCCTTATGCTTTGAAGAAAAATGTGTTTAATAAACCACAGTCTACATTTATATAAACCTTGCTTGCACTGGTATTTCTAATTGGGGGGGGAGGTGTGGGGCACAACAAAAGCAATCTGATATAATAAAAGCTAAAGGAATGGGTAAGCCCTGCTCTGGGTAAGGGGCACAGTGGAGGGAGGATAGAGTTCATGAGTTTGAAAGGCAGCTTGCAGTGTGGTGCTGGGTGCAGAGTGTAAACAGACTGTGTGTGGGTGCAGGCCTAATAGGAAATGGGTGTGTTTGCCCACACTTGGCTGCCTGAAAATTGGTGGCTGTGCTGGGCTCACCCTGCCCTGTCTCAGCCACAGCTGCCCAATTGTACGCGGCATTTAGAGCTGAAGCTGCGTTTTCAGCTTCCATGCTGCGCAGATGATGCTGCTTTTGCTTTCTGCTTCCCTTAGGTCAGGAGCCTGCAGGCTGCTTGGTTGCTCTTTTTCTCAGGCAGGGGGTTGGTGCTGCCAACAGCATGCTTCAAACCTGTTTATTGACAATGGAAGTAGAATTGTGCTCTGGAGTGGCACTAGCTTCTGCTCCTTTCTGATGACAGTATTTGCAGTTTAGGGCTGTGCAGGGTCATATGATATCACTTAGCAGTATGCCTATATGGTTTTCAAGAGTATGCTCACGGTCTTAGTTCCTCCACTCATTTTAAAGACCAAGTAAGCTTAATTATCTCTTGGCACCTCTCTGCCCTTCCTGTCGTTAAAGCTAAACTGTGAGCCATGTTCATCGCCATGGGTGGATATGACAACTTATCCTATTATTTATCTATTTTGATCTTTCATGGAATCTGTTTTGGTTAAATGTTCGTAAACCGAGTTTAAAAATAAAATATGGATTTGATGATTCAAATATGCTGTGTTTTGTGCTTCAGAAATAGAAATTGTCCTTGAAACAAGTCTCTTCATCTCTCCATCACTAGACATCATGAGGATTTGTGGTCTTAGAGTTCATTAATATTGCTTGCCTGTTCCCCCAAGCACTCAATCCTGACTGATGGTGGAGGCTGCCTCTGCGACAGAGGCTGCTCAGGAGAGAAAAAGGAATAGAAATGCTTCCAAATAAGAACGGGCTGGGAGAGGTGTTCCCTTTCCTCATCATTGCCTGGGTCATTGGGCATGGAGAGGAGGTGCTGTGGGAAGGGAAAGGAGCTTGGTGCTTCAAGCAGGAGGATTTGGAGATTTCCAGGGAAAGCATGGTGTGGACCTGTGGAAGGCCAGAACAGACAGCTGGGCTGTGGTAGCATCTCTGTCTCTGAACTTTTTTTTACACCTGCCTTTTGCAGTAAAATGCTGCCAAAAGAGGCATTTTAGGTGGTTGTAGCCTACACCCCAAGGAGGGTCTGTAGTGATCCCTGCGGCCAGCTCTAGTGAAGGGAGGATGCATGGGTCTCATGTATCTCACGCCTCCAACAGCAGTTGAGCACGATAGAGCCAAGAGGTAAGTGGACAGGCCCCAGCTGGCTTAGCCTGATACAGCTTGGAAAGGGATGAAACCAACCTGGCATGTGCCAGGGGAGTAACTGGCCCTGGGCCATGATTGTTTTGCCCTGATCTCTGAGTATAGACATGCAAAACCACCTTAATATTGCTATGTAATTGCTGTCAATTTTAGTAAAGCCAAACTTAAGAAATCACGATTGCTTCTTTCTGACCTTCAACTTATTTCTTCTGTTTTCACCTAAGTGTTTCTTTGACACTGCTTAAAAACATGTGGGAACCGTTTTGTTCTACTCCCTAACATCTTGTAATTTATGCTTTAGCTGCATTATTCCTACCAATCATTTTTCGGAAATATCTCTTTCTGTTAACTGTTGTTCTTTTTGGAGAAGAAACTCATTGGGATACTTCCCAAGCCCCATTTGTTTAAATCACAGATCTTGGTCACTACTGGGAGCTGCATCTATTTCTTTGATGAAATGGTAAACTAGGATTGTAGCCAACACCTATAAAAGTGGCATTAGTAGAGCTGTAAGAGTCTAGTGGCTGCAAGTTGAAACTTCATGTATAATGTAGTAAATTTTACAATCCACATTTTCAATGTAAAAATGGAAATGAGATACGCTAAGCAGCTCCCTTGAGGTAGCAGTATAAAATCTACCGTAAATTCTTACAGCACTAAAGAAGAAAAGAAAAATTAGAGCTAGTTGCTACCTACTGTAACAAGATGAGTTTCCTGCTCACCTTACTCTGGGTTATCTCTGTGCATTTCTGGCCCTTCTGCTTTGTTAGGTAGTTGTTAAACACAGAAAATGCACAGTCCAGAAGCCTGTTTGCTCTGAAGAGCTGAACTTTTGAGTTGTCTTGCCAGAAAGAGGGAGGATGCTGTACAGTGGAGCAGAATAGGGAATCACCCCTCATCTTAGGCACCAGCAGAGATGATACAGGTCTGTGATCCCAGCAATGACCTGCGACGGTAGCTTTGGAAAGCTGTGGAGACCCCAGGGGAGGAGGAAACTAGGCTTGGCAAAATGCTGTAAAAACAGTACTGGGAGATCCTGTTCTAGATTTGCCTTCGCGTGGCTCCCCTTGCATAAAGGGAATTTCTATTTTACTGAACTCACAAGTAAAACAGGCTAGTGTGGGTTGGGTTTTTTCTGTGCAAAATTGAAAGCTGTTTTTCCTTAGAGATGGGGATGCTTTACTGGCTGTATAGGAGATAGTACCGTACTAGTTGTCTGTTCATAGAAACCTGGTCCGGTACTGACAACCTGACTTCATTTATGAACTAATGTGTTAAAATATTCTGCAGGAAAGTTAGTATGCTCTTTTGGCAGCTATAAAGGAAAGCTGATTCTGCCTGGCTTTTTCCTCTGGGAAAGAAGTCATTCTGCATGGGATGCTTTTCCTTTGTATCTGCCCTGCCAACATCCAGGGCTTTTGGGGAATTACTTGTAGGTATGTAGACCTGAGAAGACGCATGCGAGTTGGTTTTCCACCTGCCAAGAAGTGGGGAACTGGAGGCTGCAGATGCCTGTTCTGCAGCCAGCATTAGTCTTTAGTACAAGGCTGCTCTTCCTGCCATGTCCCCCCAGCCAGTTTTTCCCCCTGCTGCCCTGTCCCACGCAGGGTATGACAGCACAAGGTGCCCACCCAGACTGTCAGCAGAGATGCCCATACTTGCTTTCTGTGTCCCAGTCTTGCATGGGCATGACAGACAGTGCAACATCTACTCCCAAATATCTAGATGAATGATTATAAAAAGTGCTATTTTTGAAGACATAGCAGTCGATTATGCATTTGACAGAAGGTTTTAGGAAATAGGCAATGTGGGATGTACTGGGAGGAAAAAAAAAATCAATCTGTGTATTTGTCTTTTAACTAGTTGGAGACACATTGGCACATATTTTTGGCACATTAATGAATTCTGCCTTATTTAATCTCTGCTACTCTTATAATATGAATTTGTGTTCCATTTGGGTGTTAAAAATCAGAAAGTCGGGGAGTTAAGTTTCTAGAGGAAGTTATAATCACTTCAAGCTCCTGAGCCGGAATGAGGAGGCAGCTACAGTTGCTCAAAAGGAGAGCAACCAGACAAAAGGCTTCATAATGCGGTTTGTAGCGCGTCCCTGTAGCTGTACGATTAGTGGGAGGAAGGGCTCCACGTAGCAGTGTAGCTCCCCTCGCCTACCTGGTAAACACCATCACTGAGCCATGTACCCCAGCCCAAGATGCTGGCTGTGCTGGAGTGCACAGGCCAGGGAGCACTGGTGGCCTCAGCTGTAGCGTGTTGCAGGCTGGAGGCCGCCCTTTCCTGAAACAACCTTTGCCAGTTTATTTGCATCTGACTCCATCGTGCCTTAAACTTGCAAGTGCTCAGTGCTTCTTATCAGTGACTTATTGTCAGTGAATATACTGTAATTCTTTTTCCTTCTTTCCTCATTGTACATCCACTTTTTTTTTTTTTACTTCCCCTATTTGAATGAGTAGAGAGCTGCCATGTACAAAAGATCTTACAGTTTGGCAAAAAATGCCTTAAATAAGAAAACACTTTATCTTCTGTGGAAGAAGGATCAGTTAGATTTCTCCCCCACCCCCGCCCAAGGGTGAATATTTAAGGAGACAAAAGGGGTAGAGGTAGAGAAAACAGCACTGATTTGAACACAAGTAACAGCAGTGGAGCTGGTAGCAGCAGCAGTAGTGTGAGCAGCAACAGAGAAGTTGGGAGAACTAGCTCATGTGTTAAACTTGCTTCTGTGGTGTGTTAGGGAGGACAGCTGGGGTCGAAGCTCACTACGTGGGGCTGGCTGGGGAGTAGAAAGTAGCGGCACATCTCGGTTTCAGCTAGAGGTGGCCTACGTTTTTCCTTGAAACCAAAACATTTCATGAGAGCAGGTAAATTGTTCATATTTGTAAGATGGAAAAAATAGTGATTTTTTTTTCCCCTCCATGCATGACCAAACAATTTTGTTTTGATAGTGTCACAATAACAGGAGTTCAGAGAATTGCTTAGAAAGCTCAAAAATGTGGTTTTTGTCAAAACCAATCTTTTGTATGTGAAACCATCGCTTTTGATTAAATGTTTGATCTAAAGTTTCTAGAAAAACTAGAGGTAAACGGAGTGCTTAATTCTGAGTAATTTTCTCTGATTTCCAATATTTCATACAATTCCTTGTATTATCCTTTTCTCTTACAACTCCCTTTCTCTACCTGTTCATCCTCAATAAGATTGGCTCATAAAAGCACATAGAGTTTAAATTTATTTTACAGGAAACACTGAAAATTTAGTATTTGTTTTGCCACTTTTGAGACAAAATATTTTGAAAACATCATCAACAGCAACGTTAGACACAGAAATTGTTTTTATTTTTATATTTTATTTCTGACTGACAACAAAGCCAAATTCCAAAAGCAGATCAAATTTTTCATGAAATGTAAATGTTGAGGTCTGGTCTGCCTTAGGGTTTTTGGGTTTTTTCCCCCTATATTTCTGAAAGAAAAGGATTTAGCAATATAGTTCTGAATGATTTCATTAGTGCTAAGCTGAAGGGAAAATAGTTTTTAATCTATAAGAAAATCCAAATTTTTCTGAGGCTTGGAAGGGAGTAGAGGAAGGTGTGAATTCCAGTTTCCAGCTACATGCAGTGTCAAACACAGCAATTCAGCTGATCCCCCAGGCTGCACAGTTTTTCATGAATGAGGAGGAAGGAGGGGAGGGGACAAAGTTTACACCACAGAAAGTGGAGATGGGAGAAATTTAAGTACCAGGTGGATGCTGATGCCCCAGAAAGTGCTCCCCTGGGTAGAGCAGAGCAGCTGAGGGTTTGTAGGCCTGATGTGAGAAGGGCTTGTGCCACTGTCCCTGCGGAGTCACCTTGTCCCCGACACGGAGGATCCATCTCTGGACCAGCTATCAGGAGCCCGCGTGCCCCACTTCCAGCCTCACGCACAAGGACTTAGTGATTTTGTTTTATGTGAAGTCCAGCTGTCCTCATTCTTTGAAGTACCTTCTCTAGCATTAACAGATGTTCAGTATCACTTTGCTGCTGTAATCAGGATGTCCTTGGTCTTCATTATGATGCACTATACCTCTGTGAGTGACTCTGTGTGTATTTTCTCCCTGGAAGATTGCAAGTATGGAGGAAGCTCACTCCAGTACCTGGCTAGATTTGGATGTTTGGCTGAACACCACAGTCAGCTGGGGCAGAACAAGTGGCTGCTCAAGTTCATTGCCAATGTACCCTAGGCAAAAATCAATGTTATTTGCAGAGGTATTTGGAAAAGCGTGAGTGTCTGTATTGGTTTGTTCCGTCTTGCGTCTGAATCGCTGTGCCTTCTTTTTCTCGTCGTTATGTCATTTAAATTCCTCCTTATTTTGCAATTTCTTTTTAGGGAAGGGTTGATACTTGTGGTTGGTGAAGTGGCACAAATCAGCTTGTTTTCAAGATTTTCAAGGTTTTAATCTGGTCTATGTCACTAGAAACAATTGTGCCATTTAATGACTATTCAGTGTATTTAAAATGAGCAAATACTCTCATCCCATTTCCCAGGGGAAAAGCATTTTATCAGAACTCCCTGGGAGGAAGCCTCACTCTGTGAACAGCATCCGTTGGCAATGGGAGCAGTGCTGGCTTACCAGTGCTGTTGCCATCTCCATTGGTACTTTATTGACAGGCTAATCACTCTGCCCCTCAAGTGCCCTATTCCTCCCACAGCAGTTGTCTTCCCGTTAAATGAGAGGTGTACCTTTTGGCTTATATTTGCCTTTTCACTGAAGTAGATTGTGTTACTGCTAAATAATGATAGATGTCCTGCTGCTGATAATGGTGGGGAGGGTAATGCCTTAGTGCCAACCTGGTAATAAGAAAACTATGTATTTAATTTACTGTAGTTTATTACCTATTAAATTAATGTCCCATGCATGTGGAACGTGATAGGTTTGTCCGAGTTGCTCAGTAGGAAGGTTTTCCTGAGTTCACCTCCTGTATTGCATTAGTTTAATATGGACAATGGACGCTCTTTAACAACAGTGGAAGCTGTCCTTGTCTTCCTTCATTATTTCAGTTCTCTGTTACACATTTTTCTGTGGGGTACCTGCTGTGATGGGTGTTGAAGGGCCTGTGGTGGCTCCACGCCTAGCTCCTGGCACAGGCTCAACCCTTTTCTGCATCCAAACAGTATGGTGAACATTTGCTTTTTCTGTGAAAATAGAGGCTCCTCCTAAATGTTCTGTTTTCCTTAGGATATAGGATGAGCTTTGTGAGTTTTACAAATTAATCTATTAGTTTGTTAAAACCAGTCAAAATGGGTTCCTTGCTAAATCGCAGTCCATCATTCTGTTCTGGGTGACTCTAGTGGACCACAGCAACCACTTCAAACCGTCTGTATTATTGGGTGGTCAGCGCTGGCTGTATCGAAACTCTCATGATGGGGATACATTGACAGTCACCTAATCCCTATTATGGATTTGTTGAGGTCAACAGTGTCCTCCGAACTGTTTAGCTATTGCCTCAAGAGGCTGTAGTACTGGGACTGCAGCAGCTATTGCCCTGCTTCAGATTAGGACTGCCACTGAGGCAGAGGTACAAAGGGACATCAATACCTCTATGATGGGCTCCTGTCAGGAGATGTTCATCTGTCTCTTACTCTTGAAATGCTCTGTGGCCCATGGCCATGGGCATCTGGAAAGTTTGTGGGGATGGTGCTTTCTTCCTTGGTACAGGCGAGGGTGAAGTATTGCAGGAGGAAGTGGGGTAGACTGAAAGCTATTGGACACTGAGATTTTGGCTGGTGTTCTGAACTCGGGCAGTGTCAGCCTTGCTGATGCAAACCAGTAATGCAACTTGTCAACAGCAGGAAAATAAGGGGCAAATTTGCTACTAGAGAAGCCATGACTTTCTGAATGTGTCCTCTGGCTAACAAGGCAAACCTATGCTGGTAAAAACGCTTTTAGATGGCATGCAGCGTGCAGCGCACTAGGGTGTCTATGCCTGCGACCTAAGGCACACTGGTAAAACAGGGTCTCACCCACCACAGCAATGGACAGGGGACAGTTGTCCCGTCTAGGAGCCTGGTTAGGCTGATGTTACCATTTTGACTCATTTGGGTCATATAATCATGTCGTGGTTTAAGCCCAGCCGGCAACTTGGAACCACGCAGCCGCTCGCTCACTCCCCACCTTTTTCCTTCCTCCCCCCGCTCTTGGAGGGATGGGGAGGAGAATCGAAGGAATGTAACTCCCACGGGTTGAGATAACAGCACTCCAGTAACTAAGGTATAATACAAACCACTACTGCTACCAATAATAACGATAAGAGGAATAACAAGGGAAAAGGACACAACCGCTCACCACCCGCCGACCGATACCCAGCCCGACCCGAGCAGTGATCTGGGCCTTCCGGGTAACTCCCCCCAGTTTATATACTGGGCATGACGTGCTATGGTATGGAATAGCCCTTTGGCCAGTTTGGGTCAGGTGTCCTGTCTCTGCTGCCTCCTGGCTTCCCCTCCTCTCTGGCAAAGCATGAGACTGAGAAAGTCCTTGGTCAGAGTAAACATTACTTAGCAACAACTAAAAACATCGGTGTTATCAGCGTTGTTCCCAGGCTGAAAGTCAAAACCACAGCACTGCACCAGCTACTAAGAAGGAGAAAAAAGGACTGCTGTAGCTGAACCCAAGACAGTATCCACCTCTTATTGCATACCATTCACGTTATGCTCAGATCTCACATCAT
>NW_009930146.1:0-17140 GCF_000696875.1 Nestor notabilis | reverse complement strand
TTTGTTTTATTTTGTTATATTTTATTTATTATTTTATTTTCATTTTTATGGTATTATTTGATTTGATTTGATTTATTTTTGGAGGGGGTGAAGTGTCTGCTTCCTTTAAAAATGGTCACATTTCTCATCAAGACTCAGGGAAGCTTTTTGCCAAAACCTCACAAAACACTTGGGTTCAGTGAGAGGTTGATTTTTTTATCCTTGAAAGAACAGAAGCTTTTTCTGGTTTGATTCTATCTCTGTTTTCCTGAAAGAACAAACTGTTCACCAGCCACATTCACCTTAAAGGCTGTTAAGGTCAAAGTCTTGGAATACCTTCGAAAGCTTGGAAGGGGTCTCAAAAGTCTCTGTTCAAACCTGCCTCTGGGCTCTAGTTGCATCATTTGAGATAACGAATCAAGGGGTGATACTAAGATCAAGGATCTGAAGAGTTATGAAAAAAGGTTTGAAATCAGTGCCGATTTCTGGCTCTGAATTCTTCAAACGATGGAGGCAGCTGCCAAGGACAGATCCAAATTCCTCCTAATCCAAGACAAGATCTGAGTGCTTTGAAATGTAGCTTGATTCGAAGCCTGGATCTGAATTCTGCTGGAAACATCTCCCTCCTATCTAACAATGGTTTCAGAAAGCATCAGAGGCACCAGAAGATCCCATCAGGACAAACCCAACTTGTGCAGGACTATTTCCTTAGATTTTCTTCTTTGTTTCTCTTTACCAAAAGGGAGAAGAAGCTGTGTGACAAGACTAGCACACACAAGACACAAGAAGGTGATTTGCTCTGTGACGGTCTTGGTTTGCTTTAGCATCTCGCTGCCACAGCCGTTAGGACAGTCAATGACCAAAGGTCAGATGGATGCCAGCAGGGAGCTGACCATAGCAAGCCCTCAGGTGCAGAAGATGATGCCTCCCAAATCCAAATGAGGATGGAGGTTGGCTCCTGCTGTTTTGTACCATCCCAAGACTTTGACGAAGAGTAAATTAATCTTTCCCAAGCACGGAGCTGAGATGTGGCTGCAATGCTCCTCCGGCTGATACTGCAGGAGTGTGGCCACGGCCAATAGTGGAAATAGAAGTTCATCCAAGCTTCAAACCTCCATTGAATAGAGCTCTCTGTGACACATTTGCATATCACCATGGCATGGTTCAGGCCTCACAGGTTGCAACTGTCCCAGGTAAAGGATGCATCTGGGGCTGATGTCCTCCAGGGTTTTAGGGATCTTGGGCTCCAGCTTGAGAACCTGCTCATCCAGATACCATCTCAAGGAAAGGAGATGGAAGGGTGAATTCGTTCTTGCAAAACACGTTAGAGATTATTACACAGAAACCCAAGAGCTCCTTGGGCAGGGGCATTGGTGAAGAAAACCAGGAGAAAAAATGTGTTCTTGGAGTCGCTGGAGGTATCCAAAAGATGTGTAGACAAGGCCCTGAGGGACATAGTCTGGTGGTGGACTTGGCAGTGCTGGGTTAATAGTTGGACTCAATGAGCTTATACATCTTTTCCAACTCAAATGATTCTATGATTCTTGGAGTCAGGACTTTTCTGGCTTATCTGACCCTCCAGATAAGCCTATAACCACCTTTTCAGCTTTAAATAATACCCAAGGATGTGATCGCCCCAGTTCATGCATCCCAGCTCTTTCCTACCCAGGGGTAACAGTGAGCTCTGATCCTGTGACATGTTCCTCCATGGTCCAGCACAAGAGATGTAGGGTGTCACCAAACAACAGCCAGGGCCTGAGTGCCTGGAGCAGAGGAGTCCAGTAGCTTGTCCCTTTGCACAAAAGAAGTATGTGCCCAGAGCTCAGGGAGGATGCTCCTGAAGGCAGGAAGGAGGGATTGTAACTGGATCAAACTCATTCCATGCTCCGGAACAGTCCCAGACACATCCAAATGCAGCATCTCGGCCTCATCCCTGTTTAACCCACCTGATGCTTTCTAGGGAGCAAATACTCACCTCCTGTAGCTGTGTGCACCATCAGCTGAGCCTGCTCATGGGTTTATAGGTATCTGTGCAGGGAAGGTGGCCGGCTCCTTCCCCACACTTACACACCACTCCATGCCCAGCTCCCTGTCAGCAATAAGTCCAGCTCTTTGCTGGCCACTGAGAGCATTTCTAGCAGTTGCCTGGCCCCAGGATTAGATGAAAGGAGAGCACTGACGGGAGAGCTCTGGAGATTTGCACTTCCTTTGCCAGCATCCTGAAAGACTGTTGCATTCACAGACACAACACTCCATTATTCATGCCTGAAAGATGGAAAATAGGGCATATTATGGTATCAAAACCCAGCACCTAAAATCACTCACTTTGCAGTCTGCAATTGAAAGCATATATCTGGCTGTATTAGGATGGAGAAGTTTCTTTTCCCAGGGAAATTTCTCCTTCCCTGATGCTGCAGAAATCTGTGTCCCTGCACTATGGGGCACAGATTTCTGGCTGCGGCTGCTAACTCTGAAGGCAGAACATCTGCCTGTGTGCTCGGGGCAGCAAACTCCATCACCATCCAAGCATATCTTGATTTACATTGTGGCAACCCAGACAGCAATCTGGTCTGCTGTTTCTTGGTAGAGGGGTGTCTGTATATATGTAAATCCATGCTATAAACCAGCACCTGTGGAGCTGTGGCTTTGTAAATTCACCTTTCTGTTGAAGACACTGTTTTTTCCTAGGTCACACAACAGCTTTGTTTGCTTCTGACCTGGAGTTTTGAGGCTGAGACAAGAACAAGTGGCACGCTTTGGAAATAACTTCTGCATGGGACTTATCTGTCACAACAGGGACAAACAGCATTGAACATCAAACATGTATTGCTGCTGTCTTGTTATGTCAACTCATAGCCTTCTAAAAGTGGCATTCATTTGTTATAGAGATTAGCTGCCATTACAGACCCAGAGGATGAGATTCATCTCATCAACCTTCAGATGTTTGCAGTGCAGGTACCTATTCACGGTTGGTCTTCAGAGTCAATGGGGTAAGTTTCATGTTTACCAGGGAACACGCACCACCAGGCGAGTTGGTGGCAAGTCAAGGGACAAGTCAAGGCAAGACAGAGGCATGTGAGGAAGGAAGAGTCCTGGCAATGAGGCACTTTGCTGCCAGTTGGCTCCCCATCTGCAGAGACTGCCAACATCTGCCTCTTTCACAAACATCTAGATGTGCTGACAGCAATGACATGTCAAGGGAAGATCTCTGCTGAATCCCGGGTAGCAAAAGTGTCCAAAACCGACAGAGCAGTTGTACAGAGTATGCGTTTGTCTTCTTGCAAAAGCATGTTTCATTTAATGGCTTCTTGTCCTCAAATCATTCTCCAAAGCACTACTGATTTTTTACAGTTGGGGAAACTGAGGCAGGCTGTGGTAGCACAAGTGATGGTTCCAAGGTTGTTAGTCTCTGCATGCCAAAACAAAGGGTTGATCCTCACATCTGAATGCTTTGGCCAGTGCTCTTAGCATTAGAAAATGCACCTTCCTGGCTGTCATATTGCTCCCCCTCCAACTTGGGAGGGAGAATACTGGCTGCAGGTGTCCCTTAAGAGGAAAGGGAAAAAGAGGAAGATTAAAGGACAGAACCAAAAGCCGTTCCCTTGTGGCATCATTTCCCTTTACAAGGTCCCAAACATCCATTAAGGAAGCTTTTAGGACCAGCTCTTTTTTGTCCTACAAATGAAACCAGATGCCAAAATGCCAGAAGTGGAAGCAACAGTAAAACAAACCCGACCAACAGCTTCACCTCCTGAACTGGGCAGCAGCATGAGGCCACCTCAGCAAAGTCATCATGGGACCATCCATCATCTCATCAAATTGCTGCTGCTCTAATTAAAGACAGACCATAAAGATTTGGGGTTTTTTATCAAATATTGGAAAGCAAAGGCACTCACTGCCAAAGTGATAAAGAACTTCGTTGCTATTCATAAGGAGTTTCACTCAATAACCATCTATGATGGATGATGGAAGGTTGTTTCTGCTCAGGAGGAAAGGGGCCTGATCCTGCATGGAAAGGGTTTTATTTTTAGTAACCTTTCTTCTAATTCAACAATGCTTGTGGGAGAGGATGCTCGCTTCTTATGTAGCTGCGGATGCTCACTTCTTATCTACCTGGGGATGCTCGCTTATCAACTAGCTGTGATGTGAAACGCACCCTAAATATGTCCTTTCACGTGAAAAAAGGGTTCTGGGTTATATTTATTTACTACCTTTTCCTCTGAACGTCTCCACCTTCCCAATCCCTGTTTCCTGCTGCAGCAGCTCTGGGAGTGTGTTTCTCAAAACCAGAAACCTGAGCGAGGTTTCAGGCAACCCCTGAAAGGGGCTGGGGTGAGCAATCATCTCCTTTCCAGTGCTCCCCTTTCTCCTGACAAAGCACCTGTTTAGGTTCTGATTTGTGGAGGTTTGGGGTCACGGAGGAAATCAGAGAGTTAGGAATGAGAAATGTGGGTTATTTTTGCCTTTTTACTGAGCAGGTTTTCACCAGGCAAAAAAATGACTGTGGGAAAAGTGTTCGTGTTTCATCATCAAAACACCCTTCACTCTTCAGTGGCAACCTTTGCTGGCTTTTAACAAATCTTTTGAGGTGTGGAAGGGGCTTAGTACTTCCAGCAGTGTCAAGAAAAGATAGTACTTTCCCCTTTTATTCCTCCTTCTAATCACATCCTCCCCTGCCTGCCTTGCATCTCCCCAGAGCTGCCTGCACCCTGCTGCTTTCTCCATCCCAGCCTCTGTTTTCTTGCCCTGTTGGCATTTTTGCAATTTGCTTTTTTTCCCCATTTTATTTCCTGCCATTTAGGAGTTTTGGTAGCTCCTTTCCAGTGAATTTTTAGCTTTGGCAAATGTGCAAAGCTTGCTCCTTTGGGAGAAGTCAGGGAACCATTTCTATTTCACTACTAGGGACAAAAAGTTCCTGAGTCCCGATGCCCTTGAAGCCATGTGCTTTCCTCTGATTTAATATAGAGCCTTTATGTGAAGTTAAGGACAAATACTTTCCCTTACAGAACCACTCCCTATGACAGCCTCACTAATTAGTTGTTATTAACAGTGATAACAGAGCTATCAGATTTAATAGGCAGCAGATTATGGCAATTACAGTGAATTCACCGAGTATGGGAAGACGGAGGTTTGGCTCTGGGGACAAATGGGCACATTCTGACAGGCAGCACATGCAGGGCAGAACTGTTGCATGGAAAGGTGCTCCTCAAGGCTTTAAAACAAGGCTGGGAAGATGTACTGGCCAGTGGGACTGGGGGGTAAGGGAGGGTAGATATCATAAGTGTAAAAATGGAAAGCAGGTTTGGAAATACCTCTTTGTTGCTTTCCTTCTTGCTTTCCTGTTTTCCTGCTTCCCTTCCTTTCTGCTTCCCTTCTTGCTTTTATTTTTCTCTTGTACTTTTGCTTTGTCTCTCACTTTGTTCCTCTCTCCCCTCCCCTCTTCCAGGAGAAAACAGTGGGAAAAACAAAGATGAGGAACATTCAGAAAACACAAGCATGTTCTTGCTTCTCACTGTCTCTGGCTGAGTATCTCTGATGTGCGTGAGCTGGTTTTGCTCGCTCTCCTGGGTAGTCATGGAGATCAGGGTGCCAAGGGCCAACCTGAGGCCGACTCATTCTATAAGCAGTAGTAAAAAGGAGTCTGGGGTCCAAAGGCCACCTGGTTGGAGGAGTTGTGGTGTAGGAGAAACCTCAGAGGTCCCCACAGCTCAGTTCATCAATGATTTTGGCAAGTCCACCTGCCTGGACCTGTCTCATTAACCATAAACGTGGAAACACTTCTGAGGACCACCTCATCCTCCATCCCTGCTGAGCCTGCAGCCCCTCCAGCAGCACAGGCATTTCCCTCTGTGTATGCTTTCTCTTTTTCCTTGCTGAATTTTTCTTCATTAAATCAGCCTTTGGGAGCAAAACCAAATACAACATCCTGACACAGCAGCCCATCACTCCTCGGGAACGCACTTACCAGAGGCAGCCCCGGCTGCTCTGTTTTCCCCATTAGCATTGAAGCTGTTGAAAATATCCTCCTCCAATTTCTCTAACACACAGATCCCCGTCCCCCACTGCTCCCTCCACTTCACTCACCCCTCAAGCAAACAGCTTGCCTGGAAAAATGATCCAAGACACAGAGATTCTGGAGCACGGTTGCTGTGATAGCCCCTAAGAGACCACTCCTCTGCTCCTCAGAGCTGGACCCTGATGTCCCAGGCAGCATCCTGGGGAGGGAACCCCACACAAGAGATGGAGGAAAGGCAAGAGATTGGGGGGATGCAAATGTGAATCTCCCCATGCTTCCACTTTGCACTTGCTTTCTTAATCAAGTTCCAGGAGTGTTTAGAGATCACCACTGAGATTAAAGCCTTATTATGCACATCATTGGAAAAATAAATAGATCCTGCCCCAAAAAAACTGCTGAACTGAGATGGGAAAAGGATAGGGGAAGGAGGCTTCAGGGACAAGCTCTCTGGTCCTGCATCTAAAGGCTAGGGTACAGCCAGGATTACATCTCCCATCCCTTCTTCTGAACCATCTCCCATGGTTTCTCCTGAGGCTGGAGTGAAATTTGCTGGCAAAATAGGAGATGTCAGAAAGAGATTTAGAAGATATGGTATGGGCAAACCATATCTATTGCTCTTTATCTGCTGCCTGCTCCTGATGAGATGTTGCTGGATGCTTGCAAGGCTTAGGCTTGAACTGGTTGCTGTGTTGTAATGTGTGGAGCTGTGAGAGTCAATGTGTCAGACAGTGTTATAAGGAGTGCATCAGCTGCTAGCAGAGTCACCACAGAGGGTGGTGGAGCTGCAATGAATAGGTGACCTCCTCAGACCTGAAACAGGCTGGGAAGTATGTTTTATGTCTTGTGGAGGCACAAACCTCCCAAAGACTATTTTGAAAAGTATCCTGTGTTGTAACAGGACTTTTCTAAGTTGTTATGCCTTCCCCATAAATTCAGAGCCCCTTTTAATTCTCCTCCCTCTCCACTGCAAAGCTACTTTCTCATCAGAACCCAACTGAGACCCCAAAGGGAAACAGCTCAACTAATAAACACTTGACCACTTGTCGTGGGCTGGCTAATTCTGAGGCACAAAAAGCTTTTCTGGTGTATCCAGAATGGCCCAGAGTAGATATCTACGAGGCATTTTGGCTCAAAGTGGTTAGAATAAAAGAGGTGCAAATAGTGATAAATGATCCACTTCATTTTTTCTTTCTCTCTCACAAAGAAGAAAATAGATGGCACAGACTCAATTTCTATAATATTCTGTTTTCATCTGTAAGAAGAAAATTTTCTAGCTTAGGTGCCAAAAGCAGGAAAATTAAATCTCTGTTTAGACAGTTAAATAAGAGGCTCAATTTTCAAAGGTACCAATACACTGTATGCCTAATTGCTACCAGAAGAGGCTGAAACCTTTACTTTTAAAAGGATATTTTCCAACTCCATATAGAAAACTTCTTCATTTGCAAAGCAGTTTCACAGAAAATGTCCATTAGGGAATGAGGGACAGAAGTCCACCAAAAAACAACATCCACGGTGTTTCATTTGGGAGGAAACTCCTGGCAATTGGTGACTAGATGGATTCAGTAGCAACAGTTACAGTGATAAAGGTCCCATGCTCAGCTCTTCTTCCATTCCTCTGCACTGATGGGTTGAAGACAAGCTACTGCCAGTAGAAGTTAGGGGATTCTCAATGTTGATCTCCTGTGAGAAGATGACCTGCTTAGTGCATGAGGGAAATGCTATGGATGTTATCTACCTAGACACCATTTCCCACAGCATCCTCCTGGAGAAACTGGCTGCTAATGGATTGGAGGGATGTCATCTTCACTGGGTAAAAAGTGGCTGCATGGCCGAGCCCAAAGAGTGATGGTGAATGAAGTTGTGTGAGTCCTCTTCTTGAGCTTAGTGCACCCCTACCTGCTGGTGATCTCTTTAGTCCTCAGCACAGACCAGGAGCTCTCTAAGCAGATGGGAATGTCACTGGAGTAGGAGCTTCAGGCTTTGACCCTGACCAAATCATGAGAGATGCTGGATTATGTCAAGCACTAAGAACTTCCCATCATTTCTCCTCAAAGTGCCAAGACCTGAGATGGACACTGATGGAAGATCAGATGCCCTTAGATAACTTAATGCACGGTGGAATGGTTATGAGTGTCAGAAAACAAATGAAAATACAACCCCAAAGTGTCATGAACCACTGAAAAATAGCCTGGTGCTGGAATGAAGAATAACACAGTTTGGAGAAGAGCTATCATCTAAAGACGGGTGAACTTCATCCTCTTGTACTTCTGAGAAGATCAGATGCCCTTAGATAACTTAATGCACGGTGGAATGGTTATGAGTGTCAGAAAACAAATGAAAATACAACCCCAAAGTGTCATGAACCACTGAAAAATAGCCTGGTGCTGGAATGAAGAATAACACAGTTTGGAGAAGAGCTAGATGGGTGAACTTCATCCTCTTATACTTCTGAGAAAGCTCTGAGACATGCTAGCAAAGCCACGTGGGAAATGTTTGCAGTGTCAACCCTCCATGCCAGTGGAAAAACAGAGGACTTTGGCCCCCAAGGGCTGTCCATCAGCTTTGAGACCATTCCACCAGTCCTATGATTTACTAAAAGGAAAACAAGCTTGGAAAGCAAATGCACAGGCTTTCCAAGAGGGCCTCCAGCCACAGGGAAGATGATTCTTTGCCCTGGGCCCTATTTTGTGCTGTTTATGCTCATGCTGACTCCGAGAGGACATCCTCAATGTGTGTGATAGCGCACAAATGCTGAATAAGAGAAATTCCTTTCTCCAAAAGGATGGGCAGCTGGATCAAGGGTTCCAGATCCACTTTGCAGGGTGAAAGTTGTTCAGGCACCTGCTGTTTCTAGACATGCAAACAAATTGGCACTGATATACAGCTGTTTTCATAGCATCCTGGTTGTTCTCTAGTATATGGTACCTCTAATAACTTCATGCGATGAACCATGGGTCATTTGGTGCATTGAATATTAAAGGGACTAAGGTGGCATTGGGGACATCTGAATGATGTTGTTCGCCTTCAAAGACCCTCTTACATTACACAAAGTCAGTGATAGTGCAGCTCAGTTATAAAACATGGTCACCTTGATAATGCAGCAAGACACAGGCTGCTCTCCTGGCTGTTAGAGAAAGTTTAGCGATGAACACAATATGCCCATGTTATGAAGAACAGGAGGAGGGAAGGAAAGCCTTCCAGCCATAAAAATGTCAATCTCTGGTTTATTTAAAAAACCACTAAAACAATGAGCTGAAAATGGGAAATCCAGAAAACTCTATCAATAAATGTCAGTACTTTTAAATTAGGACAAAGGAATTAGAAAAATGGAGGCTTATGTTTAATTCACTTGAAAGCAAATTAAAGGGTTCGGCTAATGGATGAAAGAGAAAATTAGGTTATTTTTTTCTCAGAGAGTTACCAAGGCTACTGCAGCCCAGAGAAAGCCACAGTTCAGCACACAGCCTTGGAGAGCTGCTATTGACAGGGCTGTTTGCACATCTTAAGTGGATTTAGAAATGGCTCTATCTAGGAAGCTGGACCAGACACTGTGTCACATCCCGGCAGGGGCAACACTCCATTGGGTCTAACCCAGGGATTTTTCCCAGCATAGTCCTCACTTCGCAAGGGAGGGGATGGTGTGATGGGGATGAAGCCTTCAGCAGCAGGTTGTTTGATTTTTGAGATACTCATGAGCTAGTTAAAAGTCACCTTCTGCCCCTTGGTGTGGTACTTCCAGCATTTTCAAGTGGCCTAAATGCCTGCTTTTAGTCAAGTACCCCAAAATGTGCCCCTCAGTCTGTATGTGTGTGTCCATTACCAGTTTATATTGCCATGGCTCAAGCTGGGAGTGATTTCAACAGAAGGAACAGGCTTATCAAGTGCCCTGTTTAAGGAAATATTTACTTTCAGGTTCTGACTTCACATTTTGTACTATTTAATCCTGTTTCTGCTCATTCTCAAGGTCTTCTCTGTGATATTCAACTCCTCCTACATTTCAGGGAGGTTTCGCAGCCTTGTTCCACCAACAGGCATCATTAGCACTTCTTCTCCACCTCGGGGGCCAAAATTGCTATTGGAAACCTTAAACAAATCAATTGCAAGACAGACCCAGGAGAAACCCCAGTGCTAGATGAGCTCCCCAGACCAGCACTGTTCAATATCATCTCCCCATTAGCCACTTCCTTACTTTTGACCTGGTTCCCTCATCAGACTCTGTATTTTCCCACTAAACTAACAAGGTTAGTCCATTGCACTGCATCAATTTTCCATTTAAAATCCAAAGAAAGGAGGTTTTTTCATGCCATGTTTTTGTTCCTAAATAAGCATATTTTATCCAAGAAAATGCCAGGTTTGCATGCTATGGTCTCTTAGCCATTCCCGATGTCTTCAGTGCTGCCTTCCTCCCATATTGTTATAAAGCCTTGTGAATCTTCGAGCAGAGATTTGCATCCCTGGTGTCTCTTGGATTACCTCTCTCTTTCAGATGTAAGCCCTGGTTTTGCTGCACCTTGACTGGATAGTTTTCTTTCACATCCTTGCCTCCAGATCCAAGGTTGTGCATGTTGGTCCATTGACATCTGTTGATGGAGAGTATCCAGTCCTTCTAATACAGTGTTTTGGGGGATAGAGCTTCCCTGTGGTTCTCATTTCTCAGTGCATTTTCTTTCTCAGTACACTTTGGTTTTGCCACCCTCTTCAATGGTTCATCTTAACTGGAAGCAAAGGTGAAATACTTATTTTTTCCAAGGGATACCTACATTATGACAAGACATATAACTGGATATCAGCCATAATCTCTTCCCTCATTTCGCTGTATAATGTATGCCCATCTTCTGTGTTTTCTTTTCAATGTATCTCATGAACAGACACATGAAGAGCTGGGGATTTGGGATTCATTACAACACTCAGATTCCCTTTATGTTTTGTTTAGCTCCAAGTAACTGCAAACCATGGAAGATTAACCCTGCTGTATCCTATCTAAGGGTACTCCAGCAAAGTGAGGAGTGTGATTTGCTGCATTTGTTGATGGTATAACTCTGCAAGGCAGCGTGGTCCTCCAATTGACCTGACTGGGAACTCAGGTTTCCCAGGATCTCACCAAAGCAGCAGAGTCCATAAACATATAAGAGTTCCCAAGGTCTTTGCATTTTCCTGTGAAGTCAAACCTACTTAGTAATGAGTTTGAAAACCCTACAGGTGCTGAGACACTTTGGAGTCTAGAATCATGAAATAGGGTTGGAAAGGACCTTAAGATCATCTAGTTCCAACCCCCCCACCATGGGCAGGGACACGTCTCACTAGACCATGTAATCCAAGGCTCTGTAAAGCCTGGGCTTGAACACTGCAAGGGATGGGGCATTTACCACTTCTTGGGGCAAGCTGTGCCAACAACTCACCACCCTTACAGTAAAGAACTTCTTCCTTAGATACAACCTGAACTTCCTCTATTTAAGTCCTTGGAAGAATGAAGTTCTTCCTAGAAAGGTTTCACAGCAGCCACAGTTAATTGCTTTGGGTGTTTGTTTGTTCCTTATTTGCTCCTAAATGGTAGCAAGTAACTCTCCTTCTCTCCTGCCAGCCCGATCTAATAGGTTTGCATGACATTATCACAGAAGTTCAGCAACCAGAGTCCATAACAACACCTCTGCAAGAAATAAAGAGAAACAAATCCCTAAACTGGCAAAACCCAGACGAATTTCTATTCACAGCTCTTGCAATCTCACAAACAGCTGATAAGCCAGAACCAAGACTCTCCCCCTGCCCTTCCCTTCTTAAAATCAGCACCAACAACACCTGGTTAAAGAGGAGTTGCAGATAATGCAAGCTGGTGCCCAAGCACAACAGACAAGGATGAATACCACAGCAGCTTCTTCAGTTTAGTAAAAGATTAATCTGACAGTGGCCAGTAGTGGGTATCTAAAGAAAGGGATAAGAACGAGAACAGCGTGGGGCAAAACCTTTACTAAATACTCTCTTAACTTCCAAACTTGCAGCTCTGGGAGCCTCTGAGCCACAGGTGAGGTTTCTGTACTTAACGTACCCTTATGGAAAAGGGTTACTCCTTGCTGGAGTGCTCTTCTGTGAGATTGTTCAGTTTTGGGTTTTGGAACCATCACAAAGTCCTGTGTGAAGGTAACAATGCACCAAAGATCCACTTCTTGCAATCGGTTTTGGTTCTGCTTCCTTCTAATTTAATTTCCTGGCCCTCATTCTGCTATGGGATGAGGCAGAAGATAGATGATCTCCATCCATCGTGTCCAAATAGATCTCTGTCCTCTCTGCCCACACCTGCATCTTTTTCAGGCTGAAGGGATGATGTAGTCAAGCTAAAGTCACTCTTTAGATCTATGGAAGTTGATCCACACTTTGGATCCTATGGCATAGGTGAGGTGGGGAGAACAACCTCTTGTTTGGTTCTACAGGTTGAAATGGTTTTCGAAGGGGGTTGTTTGGAAAAGGAGTAGCAGCTCCAAAATCCTAGTGGTAAGTGTAGTATTGACTTTCATTGAAAACTGCTTCCCCTGTGCCCTGTTGTCCTCTGGAAGATGAGGGTCCTGCAGGTAGATGTATGTGCCAGTAACCATACTACTGCAGAGCACCCCATGCTGGCTGACTCAGAAACATCCTCCTGTGCCTGCAGGCAAGGTGCCAACCATTCCCTGGGCTCTGAGTTTATGCTCTTCACTCCCTGAGCTCTAACACCTCCAGCAAAACCCTCCTGTCTCTGATACACGTCCTTTGGGAGACCTCCTAATTTTTGCTCATACAGAATGAGGTTTGTCCTGCCTTCCCCTCTCCCTTTGATGCTCATCACTCCCTCCTCCCTCCCTAGGGTTTTCCAACTGGATTTTCCTCCACTGGATTTTCTTCCTGGGCTAAACCTCCGAATATTTCATGTGAAGGAGGGTCTGTTCATCCTTCTTCCTCCTGTTTGTGAACATCCTCAGCACAGCTAGTAGTGTATTCCTGGTTTGTTCTACAGGTTGATTTGGTAAATACTCCTCTTTGCACTCAAACTTGTGCTTAGAGACCACATGTTTCACACCCGAGAGGCAGAATAGTATCCTATTTGGACACTCAGGTTATTGCTAAAGTGAAGAAGGACTGTGTTTCTGCAGTCATTTGGTTTATACACAGCTGGATGGGTTTACAGAAGTTTTGAGCAATTATAATGCAATCCTACCTATCATATCGTCATCGTTTTCTGAAGCCATATCAAGGACACTTGCAGAGCTGGCCTAGAAGTGTGTTGCCTTTTTCTGGCCTATCTTAGTCCAAATTTTGACGTTTTCCAAATGGCTCCAAACAGTGAAATGTTTGGGGCAGGGAATACTCTGGTGTCTCCCAGTTTAGGAGATCAGCGCAGGGAGCATCTGTCCCACCTCATAGTACTTCACGCTTCCTTCTCATGTCTGCCTGGCTTTTTCTGCCACCCAGCAGCAGGTTCCACAGATTCTCACTTTTCCTACCCCACTTTTCTAGACAGTTTCATGTCTCCTGTCCAGCAGTGATTTATCTTGTCCCCTGTGTGTCACAGGCCAAGAGTCTGCCACCATTTCCCTGAGAGGTGTTCTGAAGCAAGAGATGTTTGTGCATGGGTACTGTCCTGGGATGGATGGGTGTTCTGGAATGGTCCTGGCTGTTTTCCAGCTTCCCTGAGTTCCATGAATCCCTTAATCTCTCCATCGTCACTTCACTGTTCATAAAAAGAGACAGCTACAGTTCTCTTGCCTTGTTTCTATGGCTATTTTTGGATTACAAGACCATCTATCATCAAGGGGGGTGTGCACAGTTGGGTCCTCCACAGCAATCTTAAGGAAGACAAACCAATCCTGTGTTCCAGTTGCCACTGTAACTGGTTTCACTCTCACAACTGTGTTTCTTTTAATCAGCACATTTTATGTGCCTTCCCTGCCCAGTGATTTCTCCATGGACCTACACAAACAATCCTTTCTTTCATTGCCTTTGCTAAATCTGTTGTCTGGAGCTTTGGGGAGCAGCTTATTGGGAGAGGTCTAATATGAACAACACCACCTTGATCAATACCTGGATTAATTTGCAAGGAAAGGTAGCAGGTAATTTCAGGAGAAGTGTGTGTATGTGTGTAGAAGGAGTGTTTTTTTCCCTAACTCTCTTCATCTCAGCATCCACCCAGTGATTAGGAGAAAGCCCAGATATGATAAATAAGGCAGCAAAGAACAATGATCCCTCTCTCCTCATGGTCTTTGCAGCATGTCTTTTCTGGGTGGCTTTTCCCAGTGCATGAGTCCTCCCCACGTGCAAGGAACTACAAAAAAGGCAGGAAATGCCTTTTGGCATTGTAGGGTTGTAGGGTTGCCTGTGCCCAGACTTCCTCAACTCCCAACACCCTGTTCTTCAAACATAGGATGAAATGTCATTTTCATTGTACTGATTCATTGTTGACTTTTTGTCTATAGGGGGAGGTTGTAGCTTGTCCTTAGCCCAATAGGGGACAGAAGGGCTACCTTCAAGTTGCCTCCTCCAGCTCTGGCTGTGCAGGTGGAGGAGGTTGTTGCTGCTTCACTGATAGGACCAAAAGGAATATTTTCCTGCAGCTCAAACCTCATCAAGGGGACAAGACCAGGGAAAGAATCATACAATCCCAGAGTCGTTTGTATTGGAAGGGCCCTTAAAGCTCCTCCAGCTCCAACCCCTGCCCCGGGCAGGGACACCTTCCACTAGAGCAGGTTGCTCCAAGCCCCTGTGTCCAACCTGCCCTTGAACACTGCCAGGGATGGGGCAGCCACAGCTTCTCTGGGCACCCTGTGCCAGCGCCTCAGCCCCCTCACAGGGAAGAGCTTCTGCCCAAGAACTCATCTCAATCTCCCCTCTGGCAGGTTAAAGTCATTCCCCTTGTCCTGTCCCCACAGGCCCTTTTCCAAAGCCCCTCTCCAGGTTTCCTGGAGCCCCTTTAGGCACTGGAGCTGCTCTAAGGTTTCCCCTTAAGAAGCCTTCTCTTCTTCAAGCTAAATAAGCCCAGCTCTCACATCCCTGCTCTCACTACACTTGTGTGAAGTGGGATACTGAGCCAAACACATCCCTTCTTTAATGAGTGGGATGATGGGGCTCAGGACACCTCCTATGGTCCAAGGGCATCAGAACATCTCATTCCTGAGGGGAGGGCAAATGTTTTCCAAGGAAAATATTTTCGTTCATTTGTTAAAAAGCCTACAAACCCTCCCATATGTTCCAGTGCTATTCTTTTTCCTGGGCAAACCGCTACTTCAAAAATAGAACACTAAAAAAGAATCTGCAAAATAATTAAAAATAATAATAAGCAGAAAAATCCAATAATTCCCCCAGTTTCCCAGCTGGAGATTTCAATTGCAGCTCATTGCAGTTTCAGTTTGAAATTTGCTTAAACACAATCATACTCTTCCTTAAGAAGTCAAAAATACCCCAGCTCAACAGTGATGCTTCTTTACTCCAAATGAGGTTTTATTAACACTTTCTTTTCCTTAGCTGAGTAGCTGAGGAAATGCTCCTTTGTGATGTGAAATATAGTGGTTAAAGATACTGTTTATTTACAGCTTTTCAGTGCTGACAGAGGACTAGAAAACTTGCTAAAGGAGCAGCTCCAGCCTGGAACATGGAGGAAGCTTTCCAAAGGAGAGGATGCCAAGGATCACACTTTCCTTATGATTTGCCAAGAGGAAAAGGAAAATAGAAAGGAAAATATCAAGTATTATTTTCTCCACTTCTTTATGCTTGATAGAGAACACCTACATGTTGCTGTAGGAATTATTTCTCTTCTCTGCTTTGCCTATTGGAAATACAAATGTGCAATTCCTTCTTTTTCCTAGGAGAACTTGCAGGAGAATTAACATGGTGATGCCAGGAGGAAACCAAGTTAAGAACCCTGAACAGCTCCAGTGCAAAAACCTTCCCACAGCATTTAAATACCTGCTCAGCAGTTGGGAAAAGCTCTTGCTGCAGATGTTCAAAACGTTGCCTGAGCCTTTGGCGTGGGAAAAGTGCCCTGGTGCTTCAACAAATCATTGGAGGAGCCCCTGTGTTAGGGAGAGGGACAGGGAGGAAGGAGGGACAGAAGGAAGAAAAGAGGAAAAAGAAGGAAGAAAAAGAAGGGATCAAAATTGAAAGGAAGGGTAAAGCAAGAAAAAGAAGGGAAGGGAAAGGAAGAAAGGAAAAGAGGAAGGAAAGGAAAGGAAGGGAGGAGGGAAAGGAAAGGAAGGGAGGAGGGAAAGGAAAGGAAGGGAGAAGGGAAGGGAAAGGAAGGGAGGAGGGAACGGAAAGGAAGGGAGGAGGGAACGGAAAGGAAGAAGGGAAATGAAAGGAAGGGAGGAAGGAAAGGAAAAAAGGAGAAGCAGGGAAGGGAAGGGAAAGGGAAAAAGGGAAAGAAGGAAGGGAAAGGAAAAGAAAAGATAAGAAGGAAGGAAGGAAAGGAGAAGAAAAGAGGAGAGAAAGGAATGGAATTACAAGACCTTTGGAAGGGCAAGCCTGCTTTAGGAGGAGGAACTGCGGGGCCGTGTTTACAGGGTACTGACTTGGGAATGAAGCTTCTTCCTCTGTCGGTCAGTTAATTACTGGGTGAACCTGAAGCCATCACTCCACATTTTGTGTCTCAGCTACTCCATGCATGAAATGGAGGTAGTGGAAAATGATGCTCACTCATCACAAAGATTAAGGAGCCAAGCTCTGCTGCTTGGCTTCCTCAATGCGGGTCACCTGCTGGGACATAGAGATAAGGGGGGAGGGATGCTGGGGGTGGGAGAAGCACCAGGGGACCACGGTGAGGAGCCTCTTGCAGGAACAGGACAGGGTCAGGGCACTGTGGAGAGGGAGGTGTGGGGATGTGGATGAAGGTTTATGGACCTGAATTTACAGAGGTGTTTTGGAGATCTGGAAGGTGATCATGTTGTAGGGGATTAATGGAAGGTGTGACATGGCCCAAGACTTCAGGGCTGTGTCTCTGCTAGCAAACATTCAAGACCAGGACCCAGATCTTAAGAGGATGGGGCTGTCAGAAGCTGCAAAGACATGAGGGTTTGGGGGCGTGGGGTGTGCTGGGACCCTCCAGGAGGTCACTGGGTGATGAAGAAGACATCGTGGGGCTGGAAGGGGCCATGTCCCGGGGGTGCCTGTCTCCAAGACACCTTTCCA
>NW_009930145.1:597-840 GCF_000696875.1 Nestor notabilis | reverse complement strand
CCATTCCAACACTCCAATCACAGGAGTCATCCCACCATGTGTCTGTGATACCAATGGCATCATATCCCTGTAGCCTTGCACACAACTCTAATTCCTCTTGTTTATTTCCCATACTATGGGTGTTTGTATAGAGGCATCTGAGCAGAGCTCCAAATGAAGCTGACTCAATGGCTGGAGCAGCTGAAATATCTCTACATCTCTCCAAGCACTTATTACAGGTGCTGGCAACTGACTGGGAGTGTT
>NW_009930145.1:0-332 GCF_000696875.1 Nestor notabilis | reverse complement strand
ACTATCTGGCCTCCAGAGCCTCCAACCACCTCTCACAGGGCTCTGTAGTCCTTCATGTTCTCCAGGATGCTGACATCTATATATATCACTAGCACCCACATGGACCACTAGAAGAGGGTAATAGTTGGCAGGACTTACTAGACCAGGCGGCCTCTCAGCAACATCCCTGATCTGAGCCCCTGGCAGGCAACAAATCTCCCTCGAGACTGGGTCAGGCCAACGGATGGGTGCCTCTGGGCCTTTCAGAGTAGAGTCCCTTACTACTGTGACCCATTGCTTTTTCCTGGAGGCACCAGTAGTCATCCTCTTCACTGGTGCATCAGCTGGTTGTT
>NW_009930144.1:1519-1769 GCF_000696875.1 Nestor notabilis | reverse complement strand
CCCAAGGCCTCAGTGGCCACAGGGAAAATAGCTCTTCATGGTGTATTGGGCTCTGCTGGTCTATACTGGGCTGTACAGGTTTATATTGGGCTGTAAAGATCAATAATGTGCTGTATGGGTCTGTACTTTACTGGTCTAACCACGGGACCCCCAAATACACTTCCCAAGGAACCCCCAAACACACACCCCTGGGACCCCAACACCCCTCTGGGACCACAAACACTACCCCAGGACCCCAAAACACCCCTCT
>NW_009930144.1:799-1334 GCF_000696875.1 Nestor notabilis | reverse complement strand
GGCAGGTCCAGACACCGAAATTCCAGCGCTGCGGGGGGTGGGGAGGGTGTTGGAACAACCTTTGGGGAAAAACTGCTCAAAATAGCAACAGATCCCGATTCCTGCCCAAAAGGGGGGAGGTGGAGAGGGATGTGCCCCCCCAGTACCTGTGAGGGGGGGTTAAATCGCTGTGGAGGAGGGGCAGGAGGATGGGGTGGCCCTAAAGGCATCTCCAGGTTGGGGTGGGGTTATCGGGGTGATGGAGGGGTCGGTGGGGGTCCCCCCATCTTCTTGCCAATGGGAAGTTGAGAGGGATAGAGGGGAATGGGGGGCTCCACAGAGATGGGGGGTCCAAGGTCCCTCGGGAGTGTCTATGGGACCCAATGTCCAACCCATAAGGATCATCGGTTCCTCCCGGGGACCCCTCCGCCAAGTTTCTGCTCATGGATGGCAGCAGCGAGCGGACACAGCGCCCACACCTGCAGTACCGAGCTTTGTCCACAGGACGGCAGCAGGGAGCGGCGCCACCGGCACACAGCGCCCTCCCCACCTGCAC
>NW_009930144.1:0-588 GCF_000696875.1 Nestor notabilis | reverse complement strand
AGGGAGAGGCGCCCCCGTCACACACCTCCCCCCCCACCTGCAGTACCGCGCTTTGGCCACACGATGGCAGCAGAGATCGGACCTTTCCCGGGACACCTCCCCCTCCCCAAAGTTTCTCTCCCACCCAGGACATTCCCATGGGCTGGAATATCCCTTGGAATAGTGGGGCTCCAGGGTCGTGCCTCTGCTCCGTCCCGCAGGTGCCAGCGCCTACAGCTGGTGCTGGGCATCACCCCCTACGCCCAATAGCCTCACTCATTCCCCCCTATCTCTCTGGGACCCCCCTTTTTTCCCATAGACACACTTTGTGCCCTATAGGCACCACATGGACACCCCCTTTGCCCCACAGACACGACAGAGACACCCCCTGTGCCCCATAGACACAACATGAACACCCCCTGTGCTCCACGGACACCACATGGACACTCCCTGTGCCCCATAGACACCACATAGACACCCCCTGTGACCAACAAACACCTCTTGTGCCCCATAGACACCTCTGTAGACACGTGCTATGCCCCATAGACGCCCCATCGATACCTGCTGTGCCCCATAGGTGCCCCCATAGACTCCAGCTGTGCCCCATAG
>NW_009930143.1:0-2419 GCF_000696875.1 Nestor notabilis | reverse complement strand
GCTTGGGTGGGTTTTTTTTCTATTCCCTTTTCTTTTTTCCTCTCTTTTTTCCCTGGTTTTTTTCGTTTTGTGGGAGGCACACACGAGTTGAGCGGAAACTCCTGGCTGCAGATCCTGTTTCCTGGGAGATGCAGCGTGGTGCAGGGCCGGCTGGGGCCGAGCTGGGGTGTGGGAGCCACTGGGGATGATGCCAGCGCTGGTGTGCTGGGGTAGGGGTGTGGGGAAGAAGGGGGGCAGCATCTTGGCACCCTGCATGTAGGAGTGGGCACGGAGCACCCACTGGTGTGGGTTGTGTGCACAGGTACATGCATGGGGGGAGGATGGTGCACACATGGGTGCAGACAAGCACAGGTACATGTGCACGTGTGCGCCTACCTGGGTGCAGGTGCACCCATGGGTATGGGAACATGCAACGTGCACACAGAGGGGTGCACACGTGTGTGCACAGTACAGGTGACATGCACGCGGGTGCAGGGGTACCCACCGGAACATGCACTGGTGCGTACACAGAGGGGTGCACACGGGTACATGCACACGGATGTGCAATGTGCACATGCAGGATCACACCAACTCGGGGTACAATGCACCACCATGCTACTGCCCCCTCCCCGCCATGCTCCCAGGGACCCACAGGCCCCCAAAACAGCCAGGGGACCTCCATCCCGCACCTATGGGTACACGCAGGAGGCCACTGGCAGCTCATGTTGGGTTCTGCCTCGTTCAGAACAGATGGCCCCAAACCGCAATTCACCCTTCCCTGTTTTGAGGCTGTGGTGGCCCCCAAGAAGCTGAAAGGTTGGAGCCCAGAGAATGCACCCGAGGACCAGCAGTGGGGATGTGGGTATGAGAGGGGAAACTGAGGCAGGGAGCAGGGCAGGCAGTGCCTGGGGTGCGGATGGAAACAGGGAGCTGCAGCCAACTCTCCCCATGGATGCAGGCATCCAGCCCCCCGCTCTGCTCCCACCCAGCTGCCCTCCACAGGCTCCGGTTACATCCATGTGACATGGCGCATCCCGGGGGGCCAGGCTCCCAGGAATGGGGGGATCAGGGCACGCAGCTCTCCCTGCATCCCTCCATGACCCACCAGCATCACTGATCCACGCAGAGCATACACACCTACAGACACACCTATTCCCCTCCATCCATCCTCACCGGGGAGCTTCCCATTAAGATTGGAAGAACACAACTTGGCAGCAGAGCCCCGGCGCGGCTCATACACAGCCTGTCACTCACACATCACTTTGGAGATGCCCATAAATTGCTTCATTACCTCTTCTAATTGAGGAGAACGCAGCTGCTGTGGGGCGGTGACAGAGAGCCTTTCCTTTGAAGGATGCCTCGCTCTCCAAAGACGGGTCCGGCGGAGCCACAGAGCCCCCCCAACATCCCAATAAAAAGAATAATAATAGCAATAATAGCGATAATAACAGTATCTAAGCCGAATCCCTCAGCGAAGGGCAGTGGGGCTCACGTGCACTGCAGCTTGGTTGCAGGAGGGGGGATGAGGCATTGGTGGGACTGGTACCAGTGGGGAAACTGAGGCACGGAGGAGGTTGCACCACGCACAGGGAGAGGGTGGGATGCAAACCCCTGCATCGCACCAGGACCTTTGTGGGGACCATGGTGGTGGCAGCACTTCAGGACCAGCCCAAGGTCAGTGGGACAGAGGATGGAGCATCCCCCTGTCCCGTGGTGGGGATTTGGGGGCAAGGGGGATCCACAGGGCACCGAAACTCCCTGGGGAACTTCCCACCTTGGTCCAGAGCTACATGCACAGAGCCTGGGTCCCTGCCACCCTCCTGTGTCCCTGAGCCCTGCGCCCCATCCCCATTGCAGCCCCCCAGCTTTGTGTGGCAGGCGGCGAGTGGCTGCGGCTGGGCTCGGTCCCCTTGCAGGATACTGCAGAAGGATTTACTGTATTGCAGCTTGTGCTGGCTGCAGCCCAGCGCACAATAGATTAGCTAGCACGTTGTGGGGGAAGGAAGGAAGGTGGGATTCATTCGGATGCTGATTGCAGGGCATTTGCTGCAGTATACTGCAGGAGCTGGACCCCCCATCATCCCGCTCCAGCCCTGGCACAGAGGGACTTCGAGGGGCTCCTGTGTTCCCTCCCTGTCCCCACGCTGTCACCCTCATCAGACTGCGTGGCATGGCTGCTCACTATGGGCACGGGTGCCCACGCGGGCTGGGGGACGCCCCGCTTGTCCCCACTCCCCATCCTGGGGGGCTGTGGCTCCTGAGGGATTTTCCAGGCCCCCCTCGCTGGGTGCGACGGCACAAAGCTGGTGCAGGGAGGAAGATGAGGATTGCAGCAGCATTAATTGATCGCGATTAATTCAGCTCCTGCCTCCCCGGGTGGCAGGGAGAGATGCCGAGACACAGATCCAGCCCACAGAGCTCCCCAAACAGGCTCCGCTCT
>NW_009930142.1:9377-11013 GCF_000696875.1 Nestor notabilis | reverse complement strand
GGTCTGGGGGCTGTGGAAGGTGTGAAGCCCTTTCCTTTGCCCTCTCTGGGCAGGTCAATCTCGCAGAACTCCTCCATCCTGCCTGAAGAGGAGGATGAGAAGTCTTGCACCGAGTCAGAGCTGAGGGTCTCCAGGAGGAGATCCCCTGCCCGGTGCCTGGAGGTGAGTGCTCCCAAAACATGGTGATGAGCCAAGGCACTGGGAAGGCAGACTGGGAAGGCAGCAACTTTGGGGAAGCTTGGGACCTGCTGGGGTTTGCCCCTCCTGGCTCTTCCCCCATCCATAAGGATGCCTGGGGGACACGGATCCATCCCTGCTCAATGTCCCCTATTTCATTCTCACCATTGATGATTCTTCCAGGAGCGTGGTGCGACGCCAGAGAGTGAAAACCTCACCCTGTCATCATCAGGAGCCATCGACCAGTCCTCATGCACCGGGACACCCCTCTCCTCCACCATCTCATCCCCAGAAGGTAGGACACCATGGCAAGGCAGGAGAGAGGTATCACAATGTGGTTTGGGTTTGCATGGCCCCTTCCTACCCTGCCACAGCATCACCTCTGCTTCATCACCCATAGATCATCTGGAAATGGGAACACAGGGGCACTGATCACCCTTGCTTCGTCACCCATAAACCCAGAGGGATGCGAGTCCCATGACCTACTGGTGGCAGCTTTCCACCCATCACACCTCCATGGATCCTTCCTCCTCCTCATTAGCCCCATTGTAATTAGCTGGTGCTAATTGACCACTTGCACGGGTGGGCTGGGGGGTCCAGTGGCCCAGCTCAGCCCCTTCTCTCCTGCAGAGCCTGCCAGCAGCAGCCTGGCCCAGTCCGTCATGTCCATGGCCTCCTCCCAGAGCCAGCACTCCCAGCTCAGCACTGACACCGTGTCCTCCATGTCTGGCTCCTACATCACTCCTGGCACGGAGGAGGAAGAGGAGGAGGAGGGGGAAATCAATCATATCCCAGAGCAGATGGATGTCCAAACGGATACAGCCTCTGACGGAGAGGTAGGGGCTGGCAGGGCTGTTGATGATGCCCGTCACCCCCAGGTTCAAGAGCTTCTCCTCCAAACCCACCAGCACCACACTCTTGGTTGGTTGGTTGGTTTTTCCTTTCCATCTTTCCTACCTTCTTCCCACAGTCAACACCTGTGGAGTCGCCGGATATCAACTTTGTCAGCATCTCAGCTGAGGAGCGTGATGCTGAGGTAACCACAACTGCCTGGTGAGGGGCTGGCAGCCGTGGTGGCACTGGCATGGCAGGGGGACACCGGGCTCTGGGTGCCCCATGGCGGGGAAAGCTGGGCGCTGACCTGGGGAAGGGGCTGCAGGGCTGCCCTGGGGATGGATGGGGCAGTGGGGTTGTCCCCTACCCAGGAGCATCTTCCTGGTCCCTGTATACCCCCGGGGCCAGGGACATCATTGTCCCAAAGGGGTGCAGTGGTGGGACACTATGAATTGCTAACGCTCACTGCCTCTCGCAGGGCAACGACATGCTGGAGGATGAGGACGTGTCTCCCACACAGGAAGATGGTAAAAGGCCCCGGTCACTGTTGTTCCCTCACTATCAGTTGGCTGTCACCAGTGGGTAGCCCAGCGAGGGGCAGGTGCTGGGTGTGCCCAGCTCCCCC
>NW_009930142.1:3498-9296 GCF_000696875.1 Nestor notabilis | reverse complement strand
ATCCAGCCAGCCATGGGGACCCTGGTGAGCACAGTGTGGGGTGTGGAGCAGGTGATGGTTGGCATGCAGCATCCAATGGTGTTTCCATTGGGAAAGAGGCTCCTCTATGATTTTCCCTTTGCCAGGAAGGCCTTTCCTTGCATCTCTGAAAGTCTCCCCCTTAGGGATCCCTGTCTGGGCTGGTTCCCATAGGAAGGGGCTGCGAAACTGTTCCCTTTGGGATGCTTTCCTGACTTCTTTTATGGCCTGTCTTCAATGTGTTTTCACAAGCCAATACACGGGCACTGAGGACTCCCCTCACCTCCTCCCTTGTGCTCAAATAAGCCAAGAAAAGACATGGTCACCCCTGTACCATCGACCACCAGCCACCTTGGATTTCTGTTGCGCAATAGGGAGGCTCCCAGTGTGCCCCATCCCACGTTTGCAAGTCTCTGGTTAGCAAAAATATGCCAAAACAGTTCCCCCATCCAACATGGACGCTCAGCTGAGACGGAAAGCAGGAACATCCATCTCCAAAACCTGGCCTCTGCCCTCAGGGAGGCTCTTGCTGATGGGGAGACTCATATAAGACAACTAAGAGCAACCAGGGGCTGTGGTGGACATCCATGGGCATCCCAACAACTCCGGGAGCAGGATGGCCTTTCTCCTTAGGACATGGTCCTGCCCCTGTTTGCAATGGGGCTACTTACTTGGGAACATCCCTCCTGAGGTTTAGCGCCTGCATCTGATGGATGCAGGTCAGAACCTGGGGTGATCTCTTGTAGAGGTGATGCTCAGAAGCAGAGTTATCTTCCTCAGCCCCCATGGCCTTCATCCGCCCGCAAAGCTTGGCTACAGCTTCTTCTGCCCCATGCATCTGGTTGCTGCCTCCTCCCGCCATCCCTGCGGCTCCCACACGCGCTGATGGTGCCAGAGAGGCTCCGGTGGGAGGTGACGGGTGATACCGTGACCCGGCTCTATTGACCGGGGACCACTCGGCTGTGCCAGGGGGAGGTTTGGTGAACTGCGGGTTCACGTGTGCCCATCACTGCATCGTCGCTGTTTCACTGCCCTTCGGTGCGGCCGGCACAAGGAAAGGAGCAGCTTGGGCCGTGCCCAGGCGTTATTGTCTGCTCTTCACCTGCTCCTGTCTAGAGGCATCATTTTAATCTTGTTTTCTTTGGAAAGAGGGAGGGGAAGGGACAGGAAAAGAGCCAGAAACTCCAGCCCCCACTGCTGAAAAGGCCACAGCAAGCCCCAGTGCTGAGCCGTGGCGTTAACTGCCTTAACTCCCTTCCAGGCCCGAGGACAGGCGCTTTCCTCGGTCTGAGCTGTGACAATAACAATGACTTGGGCATCGCACACGTGAAAGCGCTGGACAATAAACTGTGCTCTGAGGCCTGCTTACCTGGTGAGTGGCCGTCTGCTGAACATGAACTTGGCGGGGGGGACAGTCCCACTCCTCCCTGCATCACCCCAGCCCTTGGCATCCATCCCTCCTCTCCTACCACCATCCCCATCATCCCCACCACCATTCCCATCAGGTTGTCCTCACTGCACCACACCACCCATCCCACTGCACCAGGCATGTCACCACCCAGATGTAGGTCAGGGTGATCTGTCCCCCCTGGGATGTCCCCAGGGGGTTGCAGACTGGGATGCTTTGTCCCTTGGCCAGGGCACTGCTGGCACCCCAGCCGTCCCTGTGAGAGCGGTTGTGTGGCACAACTGCAGCCTGGTCCAGACCTATGTTAGGCACAGCAGTATTTTGGGTTGGGATGTGATCCACAGCCAGTCCAGCCTTACAACCTGCCTCCCCTCTTCCAATGCCAGGGAGGTGGGGGGTGTCATGTTGGGCTGTCCTCCTGCAGAACCCCCACGTTCATCCCTCTTTCCCATTTCCACACTCCTTCCACTTCTGTTTCCTCCCGCCCTCTCTCCATCCCTTTTTTCTTTTCCTCCTTCCTCCCATGCTCCTCTGTCTGTGTGGAAGTTCATGTTCGCTCTGTGCCAACACGGTTTTTCCAACCCACGCTTGTGTCCCCTCCCTGCCCAGAGTTGCCGAAAGGTGACAAATGTATTGGTGACCCCACTCCTTGTGTGGCCCAAGGGCTGCTCAATGCTGCAGGATCCTCTTTGCCAGCCTGTGTGCATGGGAAACATGGGGCAAAAAGCCCAGATGAAGCCCTCTGAGGCTCCAGGTCTCCATCAATACATTTGTGGACAAGCTGAAAGCAACTCTGCCCCTGCCTTGCCCCCGTGGCTAAATTTGTGGCAGGTCCCAGACCCGCAGAGGGTGCTGGAGAGCCAAGAGGGTGGGAGAAACCCCTAGGAGGGAGGGGAAATAATTTCTTTCCCCGTTCTCTGGGAAAGCTTCCTTTCCTGCTTCTTCACCTATTCCTGGTGGTTTCTGCACTGGAGAAACACGGCTGAGGCTCTTGGGGAGGAACAGGTGCCTGCCACAAATGCCCTGTGTCCCCTCCATCACCCTCTGGCAGCCACTGGATGAGCCCCAACGGCGAGGGGATCCCAGCAGCACCTCTGCCTTTGCTGGTGGTCCCAGCAAAGCATCCCCCAGCTCTGGCGCCAGCCAAAGCCATCCCCAACCACGTCCCCCTCACTTATATCAAGGGGAGGATGAGGAAGGGGACAGCTTTGCAGCCCTGGCACGGTTCTAACTCTTGCTCTGCTGTGAGGACTGCAATGGCCTTGTCCCCTGGCTGGGCTGGGGTACAGAATGTGGCCCCTGGGCCGAGCCCAGCCAAGGATGTTCTCTCCATCCTTTGGCCACCATGTGTGTCTGTGTGCCCGATGGCTGCGCTGCTTGGAGCCCTCGGCAGGGAGGGGAGAGCGTGAGAAGGAAAAGTGGGAGCTGAGCAGAGTGGGGAGTTTTGGGGCTGCCTGTGGTCAGCAGGGGATAAAGGGCATAACCCCAGGGATGTGAGGTCTGCCCTAAGGTGCTCGACAGGATCCCATGGGAAGAGCTCGGGGAGCCGGAGCAGCGGAGGGGAGCACTGATGTTGTGATGGTTGTTTCCTGGTTGCAAGTGGTGTTGGGTTTGTCTGTTAGACTCCAGGCAGCTCCTTTCTTCCCGTCCCTCCACTCCTCCTGCCCTGGGGTGTTCAGCCACCTGCTGTGGTGGACCTCATGTGGGGCACAGTTTAATGCTGGTGGTGCTGTTTTGCAGTCGCAGGGCTGGTTTTCATGCACTTAAAAAGTCCTTTTTAGCAGAGGTTTCTTGCAGGTCTGGATGTAACCACATCCCTGGGGCCAGCAAGAACAGGGGGAACTTTTACTTTAGGGCCAGGTACTGGTTTCTTGGAAGCTTAAAAGAAAATCACCTTGAGCAGAGATGTTGATATTATTGTTGTTATTATTTATTCCTCTCTCAGTTTCTCTTGTGGGGTTAGACCCATGGGTTGGGTTTTGCTCTCTCTGCAACAGATGAAGGTGCAGGATGTGGTTCCTCAAAGCTGTTGTGAAATCTCTGCAGATTTCAGTCTGGCGGGAAAGGGCTTTGGGAGGAATGGAAAAGCCACATCCTGGGATTTTGGGACCCAAGGTTTAATAAAACCTGCAGACCTGTGTCCTTGAGTGGATCCTGCAGAGCCCTGTGGTGAGCAGCAGGTTGCAGGAGCTGTCCCCATGGCTCAGAGCATTCTCTGGCCGTGGTCATGGCCTTGGCCAGGTCCTGCTTCCCAGCCCTGCTCCTCAGCAGCCACCCAAGAGTGCGCTGAGCTGAGCTGGGTCTCTGCACCAAAGCACTGCAGTGACTGATGCAGCATCAAGCTCTTAATGGGATTTTGGGGAGTGTGTGTCATGTGTGGTCCTGTTTAACTGTCCCTTCCCTCTGGGATCTGCAGGCTTAACATGCCTTGCTCGCCATGGAAAGCCAGTGGAACAGCAGCTGCCCCCTCCCATACATCAGCAAGCAGCAGGGTTTTGTTGCTTCCTCTTTGGGAAAGCCTCAGCACTTGCCCTTGGCCTGGGGGTGCCCTCAAATGGCCCCCCCTCACTTCAGAGATGCCCCTAGCCTTGGGCACAGGGCTTTAACTGGTGGGAGCAGCCACCCTGCTTTAGGGGTGCATCCCCTTCCTAAGGGCACCACGTAGCCTCTGGGACACAAGCCATGGGCAGGCAGGTCCTCAGCTCTACCCATCACCCTGCCCTGGCTGGAGGGTGCTGCCTGCACCAGGAGCCTGCAGCCCGAGATGAGGGGTGTGGGGACCCAGGTTCCCTGTGCCATGAGCATGTCCCCCCCTCGGTTCTCCTTGGCACAAGACCGTGCATGACGTCCCCCTTGCCCTGTTGGTGGCTCCCCGTCCTCATCCCAGACCTGTTCATGGGCAGCGAGCCCCTTGTTCCCACCACGGTCACCCTGGTTGCTCGCTCATGTGCATGTCCCCCCTGCGCCACCTCTGCTCCCACCTTCACCATGTGCCTTCTGGTCTCTCCCACCACACAGCTGCCGTGCCGGACTCCTGCCCCATTAACATTGAGGAATAGGTATGAGACACCCAGAGCCTGCGCCTGCCTCATGCCCCCATCATCCGGGGAGGATTGGTGCCCCTCACCACAGTGTTGCTGGCAGTCCTCTTGCTGGGTGACATCCCAGCCTACCCTGCAGCCCCCACGGGGCATCTGTATGTGCCCTCTTACTGGGCATCGAGGGGCAGAGCCAGCCCCCTTCCATTTGGGTTAGTAAAACCCAGCCATAGTGCACTGTGCTTCCCATTTGCCCCTCAGCATTCCTGAAAAATCAGGGGTTTAAGGGGCTCCCTTCATTTGGAGAGGTAAGCGCAGGCACTCGCCCAACCCTCACTGCAGCTAAAACCCAATACGGGGCTGCTGGGGAGGTGGGTGTCATTTGGGGCGACTATATTGCATCCCATGGGAAGATGCCCAAGGGTGCTGGTGGCCTTGGCAGCCCTTAACTCCCTGTTTTCTTGCCACAGGCCCAGAGGCAGCCAACAACAACATGCGGCTGCAGCAGGCGCCCTGGCCTCACTGCCCCCCCAGCCCTCAGGACCTGGAGCAGGCAGCGGCCACCCCTGTGTGAGGGCTCAGCCTTGGCAGGGGCACATACACCCCCTGTGCACGCAGAGGGATCCAGGCCCCGCAGGCATCGCCACCTGCACCCCCTGGCTGTGGTGGGACTGCTTTTCCAAAGAGAAGATGGTAACATGGACTTTTCCTTCCCAGTCCCCCTGTGCAGAGGGGGGCTGAGAAACCACATCACTACAGAGCTCCCCCCATCAGTACCTTCCCATTCTCCAGCCCTGATGGGGATGGGCTGGGGTCTCGTCCTGCCACCAGCCATCTCACACCCATCCCTAGGCTTCTCTCCTCCAGTGTGCAGAGTAGATGGGATGGGGTCACCCCACAGAGGGTGTCCTGGGATGCTGCCAGAGAGGGACGATGCCTAGGGGTGTGGATTGAGGATGAGTGTTGGCATTGGCATTCTCAGTATACAAGTCAGTGACCTTCATGGGGGGGTGGCACCCCCCCCAGGTTTGCTGACCCCTGCCCCTGCCATGCTGTGGGATTGTCCCCATGCTGTGGGATGTCCCCATTAATGCAGTGGTGGTGATGGTGCCCCTGCAGCTCCCCATCCCTCTGCTCTCCACCCTGGGCAGCATGTGGGCTCTTGGGCCTGGCCCAAGAGGTTGCTTTTCCCCAGGGGATGGAGAAGGGTGGGCAGGGGACCTGGGACACCCCCCCACACCCTTCACCCTGGTCACCAGCCCCAGGGACATGACTAGTTTCACCTCACTGTTTTCCACACCGCTGGGGGCTCGGGGCTGGGGCTGTGTCCTCTC
>NW_009930142.1:2096-3426 GCF_000696875.1 Nestor notabilis | reverse complement strand
CCCGCATCCCTCCATCCCCACTTCTCCAGCCCCATCCCTCTGGCCAGCACTGGCCTCACAGCATAAGTGGGTTTTGCTCCAAGGGACAGGAACACAGGGACAGCAGTGGGGTAGGGACGCAGCCACAGAGCTCGGGGACCTGATGGGGCCATTGGCAGAGGCCAGGCTTCACTCCAGAGAGCACGAAGGACAGGCAGAAGCCACTCCAAGGAGCATCAGACCCAACATCCCAATCCAGCAAGCTCTGGAGCTGTTTGAGTGAGCCCAGGGTGGGAGGTTGAGCCCTGCTTTTCCCCACCTGGTTTTCTCAGGCAGATGTGACAGCAAAGGCCACCTCCTCTTTGCAGAAGGAAGCTGCATTTCAGAGCTCCCTTAGGACAGAGATGTTCATCCAGTGAAAGCAACTTCCCCCAGCATGTAGAGAGGAGGTCCCTACCACTGTCCCCATGGTGGAGCACAGGCCATGCTGATGGCCATGGCTCCTAAAGGGAGATAAAGCCCTTTTTGGGTCTGGGAGGTATTTGCTGCTCACTTCATGGCCCTAGTGTGGGTCCTGCTGGAGGTGGGGTCAGTGTTGGCCACCCTCCTCTGTTCTGGCACCTGACCATGTCTCCTGTAAGCAAAACAGCTCCCAGATTCCTCCCTGGAAACCCAGGGCTGGATGCTTGATGGGGGGTGACATCTCCATCTGTGGGATGGGAGCTGTTGCCACTGGGGAGCCGCGGTGGGGACGAGCCTTGCATCCCATTTGGGGACATGCTGCCCAGTGCCATGGTGGGGCAACCTGTGGGGTCTGAGTGTGCTGGCCCCAGGAGCCAGCACCACCATGCTGGGCACAGGAAGAGCTTTAGAGCTTTGAGGGTTCACTGCCACGCTGAGATGAGAAAACCAGGGGGGCTGTGGGGTGCTGGTTCTTCCCTAACCCCCAGCATGGGAAAACCAGGCTGATGCTCCAGGGATGGCTCAGCTACCAAAGCCCAATCTTCCTGTGGCTCCAAAGGGGACAACAAGAGCTCTCCAGGCCTGGCACCATGGTGTAGGGCTGTGGCGGTGATGTGGCTGCTGGCAGGTCAGGTTCTTGTTCAGGATGGTCCCTGGAGGTGTCCTGGAGGGTTTTCTGGCTGCTCTGAGCTGTGCGTCCCTGGGGTGGCTGTCCCATGTCCCATCCCACAGCTGGTGGCATGCACATGATGGTGGAGAGGAGCCCAGAGAAGTGAGCAAAGAAATGAGCATCCTCCACTAGTGGCACTGGAAAGATGGGATTTGGGTGCAGGTGACTGCAGTGCTGTCCTCAAGCCACCCAGAAGGGACAAGGGGCAGGCAGGAGCTG
>NW_009930142.1:1355-2056 GCF_000696875.1 Nestor notabilis | reverse complement strand
GGGAAAGAAATCAGATTGCTGCTTCTGAACTCTGCTTTGAGCATGTTTTGGATTTTCAGAGTATGTTAAATAAAGGGCATCTTATGTCGATGAAGCATCCAGAGTCGTTCTGTGCTGACAAGGTGAGAGCAGCTGGAGACCTGGTGGGTGGAAACACCTTTTGGGTGGGAGCATCCACCCAGAAACCTCCCCAGAACCAGCCCAGCTGCTTCCAATCTAAAACACTTCCAACAAGGTCCGTTCCAGCCCAAACCCTGCCTCCTCCAAGCCTGTTAGAATGGGGAAGGTGTAAATGCAAACAAAGCCTCTGCAGAAAGGGTCTGGGCTGGGGTGTGGATGGCCAGGCGATGGTCCCTGGCACTGCTTGGATGGATGAGGACACCCATAGGAGACTTTTGCTGGAGAAGAGCTGGGTGCTTCTGCAGGAGAAACCCCTCCAGTGCTGGAGGGGAAAACTCATGCTGGGAGCTGATACCTGGAAGGTGAGGAGCTCTGTAAGGAGGGATAGAATGTGGTTTTAGTGGAGTGGATGATGAATGATGGGGGAATCATAGAATCATGGAACAGTTTGGGTTGGAAAGGACCTTAAGATTTCCAACCCCCTGCCATGGGCAGGGACACCTTCCACTAGAGCAGGTTGCTCCAAGCCCCTGTGTCCAGCCTGGCCTTGAACACTGCCAGGGATGGGGCAGCCACAGCTT
>NW_009930142.1:740-1212 GCF_000696875.1 Nestor notabilis | reverse complement strand
TGCGAGGGTCTCCACCCAGCTTCTCTTCTCCAGCTGAACAGCCCCAATGTTCTCAGCCTGTCTTCATACAGGAGGTGCTCAAGCCCCTGATCACTGTCGTGGCCTCCTCTGGACTTGCTCCAATATCTCCGTGTCCTTCTTATGGAAGCACCTTGCAGCTGCTGGGGAGGGCTTGAGGTGGCCAGATCCTGCAAATGGAGAGGAGGAGAACTGAGGCCTGTGGGGTTGTGCCCAGGCTGCTCAGGAAAGCCATTGGGCTCTCTCTGACTTAGAGAGCATTTCTGCAGGGGCAGCTTTTGCTCCTGAGAGAACTGACTTGTCCAGAGGGCAGAAACCTGAGCTTTGGGGAGGTTGTTTTCTGGATATTCACCCACTGAAAAGTGAAAGAAATTTCCACTCCCCTGGGAGCTGCCTCCTCCCTCCTCCACCAGGGATGGGCAGGAGAAGGAGCAGAGGGGAATCTGGGGAGAGG
>NW_009930142.1:0-724 GCF_000696875.1 Nestor notabilis | reverse complement strand
CCCCCCCCCAGCTTGTCCTGCCCAAATCCCTGGGGATCCTGACAGGAAAATCACTTAATATACACACACTTCAGCCCTCGAGAGTGGGCCTGGCTGCTCCCAAACCCCCTTTCCCTGTGAGCAGATACAGGAGGGACCTTTAAACCTCCCCAAGACCCTACAAGATGCCCACTCCTCAAAGCGCAGAGCCTTGTGCTGTGGGGTGGAAACAGGCTTTCCAAACAGGCTTCCCTTGGGTTTCACAGCTGCTCCCAGTCCCCTTGGTCAGGGATGGTGTCCCTCACTGGGATCTTTTTGGCTGGTGGGGGATGGAACATAGGGATTTCTTAGAGAAGCATACAGCTGTAATAATTTTGACTAATGAAGAGGGACCCACCACCACTTTAGTCGGGGGGCCTGCCGGCCCCGTGTCAGCTTTGCTCTCATCGCTGTTGACTCCTTCAGGGGTTAGAAGCAGGATGGGGGTGCAGACAGGAGGAAAACGGATGGGGTTGCCCCTGTGCCAAGCCGGGGGTGGCCCGGACACAGGTTTGAAGTGTACTGGTGCCGTGCTGGGGTGCGGTGGAGCCCCGCAGCATCCCTGGGTACCACAGTCCTGCCCACCCCCAAATTGCGAACATCCCCAGCCCGGCCTCTGCCCCCTAAAATTGCCAAATCTCAACCTAAAGTGGCAGGTCCCCTCCGGCTCCCCATGACAACGCGGGCACCAGTGGCAGGCCCGGAA
>NW_009930141.1:0-287 GCF_000696875.1 Nestor notabilis | reverse complement strand
CATCCATCCATCCATCTGTCAAGCCATAAATCCATTCACCCATGGATCTGTCCACCATGGATCCCACCATCCATGGATCCATCCATCCATCCATGAATCCATCTGTCCAGCCATAAATCCATTCCCCCACAGATCTGTCCACCATGGATCCCACCATCCATGGATCCATCCATCCAACCATGAATCCACCCATCCAGGAATCCACCCATCCATCCAGGAATCCATTCATCCATGCATCCCTGCATCCTTGGATCCATCTGTCCATCCATGAATCTGTCCATCCATGA
>NW_009930140.1:4753-36007 GCF_000696875.1 Nestor notabilis | reverse complement strand
TTTAGCTCGCTTTTTGTCTTTAAACCCTTCCTTCGGCGCCCGGCGGAGAAATGAGCCCCCCAAAAAGAGATACGAAGATAAATTTCATCTGATACGAAGCAGGTAGGACGCAGTTGTGAAATAAACCAGAGATTTCTCACCATTGCCAGCCCCTCCGGGAGAGCCCACCCCCCGGGTTTATGTGAATGTGCAATAAAATCCTTGCAGACGGTATCATCAAGTGGCTTTTTTACTGTCTACATAGTTTCCATTGCATGAGCGGCCCCAAAGAGTGGAGGTTTTGCTGCAGTTAATAACACCCCCCCCCCACACGGCCCCCCCCCCGCAGTACTCACAATAGTAGTTGGTAATTGCTGGCTCTAAATGACAAAGCAATTAAGCCTCTTCCTAAATGTGCAGGAGTAGGTGTTTATCTGGATCTGGTCTGTCAGCCTTTGTTTCTGTAGCAGGGCTCAGGAGCTGAACTGCTGCTGTTTCGAAGGGCATTTGATTTCTACAGGCAAAGAGATCCATCTTTTTTCCTAAATAAATCTCGGGAAGGGAGTCTTAAAAATGGTGTTGGGGGTGGATGCAAAGGGAAAAGGGGTCCTGAAAAACACCCACTTTATTATGATGATAACTGTTTTGATGTCTCGTGACTTTATTGTATTGCATTCTGTTAAAGAGATGGGTTTTGTTTAATGCTGTAAAAGCTTCTTGCAGTTAGATCCGAGTCTTTGTTAGCAAATACAGAGGTTTCTGGCAGCTAAATCCAGGCCCTCGCATGAACCTCCCTTATCTGCTGAGGGAGGAGAACCTGCAGTGTCTTAAAAACAACATCTCCAAGTCACAGCTTCAGGTGTGCGGGAGCCAGGGTCTGGTGTGAGGTTTGGCAATTTCAGGTCCTCTTAACCTCCTTCTTTAGGAACGGTGGGAAAAACCGGAGCCGCATGGAAGGCATTGCTCCCACCAGTGTCAGGGGACACGTCGTCCTCCTGAGTTTTGCGTTGGGCTGTTTGTGAAACCCGTGGGAGCTGCTAAACATTGATTATCATTAATAATAACCCTCCTCCACGGAGGAAGGACTGGTGCTGCTGGTGGATTGGGTTTGACTTTGGGGTTGTGCGTGCGCGTGTTAACAAAATGGTCACTTCTAATTGCATTTTTAAGGCTTTGATTTCCTTCCAAGTATTTTGCTTAATCATCTTGAGTAGGCTGAGGGAAGGAAAGAATTAGCTGAGGTCAGGGAAGTTGAAGCTGCCCGTGTTTCATCTCAGAAGCCAGGCTTCGACTGAAGGATCCTGAAGGCAGGAAGGAATCTGCCTCCTGTTCCCTTCCTGCTGCACACCCAAAGAGCAAGGGGGAATCAAATCCCCCCAAAAGCCAAACAAAACGAGGGAACTGTGTAGTGCTGGGGGCCTCTCACTGCAGGAATGGTCCAGATTCCTCTTTCTTTGTGAGAAATACAACTGGGATGTGAATCATCACTAAAATAGATTAGAGGGATCATAGTCTAGAAGTGCCTGCTTGTCTGCACGGCTGATGGAGTCTAGACAGCTCAGATGGAGACACATACATTACAGGCACCAAAAGGTGGGGGAGAGGATTCCTGGCGTAAAGACCTTTGGAATAATGGGCTGTTTAATAATTTCTAATGAATATTCACACAAGAAGGATGAATAGCAAAAGAGGAAGGTTGTACTGAATGCTTCCGGAAAAAATACTGGTCATTAGGATGATCAAAGGAAGAATCCAGCCGCCTCCTGTGCTCAGTCATACGTGTTGCCATTAAAGCACACACAGAGCATCCCTTCACATCTTAAAGGTCGGACTTGTAAAAACAGGGATTTGGGTTTTTTTTTTAACCCAGAGAGGATGCTTCTGTCTCTGCCAGAGGTGTGGATGCAGGCGCTGTGGTACCTTCAGGAGGAGAACCTTCCCCTTTAAACCTCTTTTTGAGGTATTTCTGGGCATTAACCTTAAAAACAACTTTAGGTAGAATATGCTGTGCTTCAGCTGAGGTCACAAGGATGTGATTAAATGCTAAATAAACCTAATTGGGGAAAAATAGAAGAACATCATCCCCTCAGCCTTTGCCAACTGAATTAACCACGTAACTGATGCACTTTGGTTTGCCCTTAACATCCAGGCATCAAGTGTATAGTCCATCCGTGACATCGCAAGTGCCGAAACCACTAATGATGGCATCGAGGTTTTAAGCATGAAAGCTTCTTAGTGGGCGATTAGATATCCCTCTCCAAATCACCACTGTCAGCTGGTAATGCCGTGTGGAGGGGAGGATGCAGCACGTTTCCCAGTGGAAAATCACAGACTCGGGAGAAGTGAGGGCTTTGTTGTGTAGAGGAGAGACAATTCATGCGTGTTGGGCCTTAGTCATGATTTTTTAAGATCTTTAAGGGAAGCAGAAGCTGAGTTTCCAAAAGGAGGAGGAGGGGGACGTGTGCCGAGTAGATGCTGTATGAATAAACCCCATGAAAACCCTCAAGTTATTAAGTGCCTAATACCCTTTTTGTGTGCGTGGTAGTAAGAAACACGCCTTGAATCCCTCCTTCCACAAGAATCCCATGACAAGGGTAGGGAACCTGCTCTTTGGTGTCCTGGTGCTTGCTAGGTTTTGGGAGCAAACACCCCATCTCCTTCCAACCGTTGAGTCCTCTCTCCTGTTTGCAGAAGTGAAATGTGGAGCCTTTCAAATACGTCTCTTTGCAAAACATCTGGAATTACGTGTACAGTTGCTTTATTTAGCTCAAAGTGATGATTTTGGCTGAAAGACACTTAAAAATCTAGGCTGGCAGCAAAGGGACCCGTTGGAGAATCCTTTCTATGGGAGGGCAGTGATTTTCAGGGCCCTCTCCTCATTTCTTTCACAGTTGCCTTATATTTTCCATAGATGCCCAGAAATTGTCATTATTTCTATACCTGGGCAAAAACATGATGAATAAATATATATATAAATAAAAAAAATAAGACCTCATCAAGCCCTTTAGAAAAGAGAGTGATTAAGATGCATTTTCATCAGGGCCTGGCAGTGAGGGCCCTCATGTATTTTATTACCTTTCATCTATTTGAGAGTAGAAAGCTCTTCCAGCACGATAAGGGGTGAAAGGAAGGCAGTGTTCTCCTCCTGAACGAGAATTCCCAAGAATGACCTGCCCTGGGTCCCTGTGGCAAACAGAGCCGGGCCGGGCTGGTTGAGAGATGCAAAGTGCCCTACTTACTCCGGCTGCTACAGGTTTGACCTCCTTGTATCAGCTTGTTTGGTAAGAGGTTGCTGCAAGATCTCAAACCCTCAAATTATGTAAGGTTTACACCGTGGCTTTGAAGTTAGTCCCTCCCTTCGGTGTTTGTTTACTGCCTGGTATGTCCTGCTGTCTGGATTGGGAAGGATGAATAGTCACAGAAAGGGAGCTATCGGGTTAGTACCACTTTTCTGTCCCTCTTTGCCTTCTAAATGCGCGTGGAGCTGGGGTTATCCCTGATCCAGAGGCTGGGAATACACCACAGACATCCTGTCCCGCGCCGGCTGGGGCTTTGCTGGGTAAATGCTGGCTTGTGAGTTTTCTGTTTGTTTGTTTTGAGGTGGAGGGAGGTTGAGGAATGGCTTGTTGGGTTGTTAGAGGAGAAGCAAATAGATGGTATCTAACAGTTATTCCAGGAGGAGTTTATGTTGGGTTTGCTTTTTAACATGCAGTTTCCCTGTAGCTTCTAGAAACCCCATGTGAGAAAAGGAAGATGCTTCATTGATGCTATCTGTGTGGCTTGTAGACTGTGCTGCCATGGGTTGGAGGTTGTACAGCACTGAATCCCGAAAGGGCAGCACGCACGTGGGGCATGTGGGCTTTGCCTGTGGAATTCCTTGGAGGACTTTTCTCCTGTCCTGGATCCCTGTGTGCCAGCTGAATTACCTCCTCCTTTCTCAGCCCTGGTAACGATACGCTGCCGTGTGCTTTGGAGGCCAGGGGTGTAAAGGCAGTTGATCCAGGGAGTTGGGAGGATGTTAAGGTAGTTTTTATTTGAATGTTTCCCTATTTTTGCATTTTTCCCACAGTTCTTAAGTCCTCACCCTCATGTTACAATCCCTAGTCAGTGAGATAGAACTGTCCCAGGCTTTTGGGAAGCGGGATCCCTGGAGTACCGACCATGTGGAGGTTTAATCACTAAACCATTGCCAAACTAATTACAATAGGGTGCTTTATCAGAAATTACTCTGAAGAGACCATCACAAGGACCACTCTGATACTGGTTTTGTGGGATTTTTACATACCTAAGGCTGAATTACTCTGTGTAGTTGCGTGACAAATGTAAAGACGCATTTTCCCCTCCAACACAATACACATTCACTCTGCTGTGGTGCTTCACCTGTTTCACGCAGAGATTGTCTTTCTCATTTTATTTTCATGACTGAAGTGTTTTCTCCCCATGTGAAATCTCACAGAAAGTTCCACTTTTAGTTGTATTTTTATTTGCATGTGGGCAGAAAAATGAAGTAATTCCCAAATATAGTCCTAGCCAAGAGATCCATCTGTTCTCTGCATTTTTAAATGGCAAATTAATCCTTAGCATACAACTCATCAAATGTCTTCTCTTTCATAATGTATGCCTGAGATCACAGAAATGACATTTTTTTTCCCAGGCCTTCCATTTTAAGTAGGTCTTTACCCAAGAATAACAGCTCCTGTTCTGGCTGTACAGAGTGCTCCTGTGCATCATCTTCCAGTTGCTGTAGCTGGTCTAGAAAAGGGTATGAAAAAAACCCTCCAAAATTATTCTTCCCTTCATCTCTTTGGTGTTCCTTTAAAAGGCTGTAGAAGGTAGAAGATGTAAAGCGAGAGAAACTCTGTTTGAAACATAGCCTTAATAAATGTCCCTGTTTGTGATGGAGAACTGGGGTTACTCTGTCTGTTTTCTCCTAGACCGAGCTCTTTGGACAATGGTGACCATTTTTAGAAGTACTAAACTTCCACAGCATTATCTGCCATAAATGGAATTTCTATATTAAGCTTTGTGTGTTCCCAATTTCACTTCACATTGTTTATCAGCTCTGGATCTTGGCGTGCCCTTCAGTGCAACTCCCAGCACAAGAACAATTCCATTTGTTTATACCAGAGGATGCCCTGTTTCAAAACTGCTCCAAATTGGGAATTTCAACGACTGGCATTCTGTGTAACACTAAAACCCAGCTCCTTGAAGAGGGGAGGTGGTTGATGGTGCTGTCATGGGGAGGGCAGAGCACAGGGCCAGGGGTTGCTGCCTGTGTAGGCACGGAGAGCAGCCCCGAGGAGCAGTCAGGGATGGAGGATGTAGAACTAACACCAGCTTTGGGGTTTTTAAGGCAAGGTGTGATGCTTTTCTAAAACACACAGACAGAATTGATTCCATGAGTCTGTTTGCTGTGATCTACCAGCAGCTCTATGTTAAAAAGCACTTAGACCTCTGCAAGACTGAAATAACCCAGCGGTGAATCAGAGCTGGTGCTTTTTTGGTTTTAGCATTGTACAAAAAAGGCTTTTCTTCTGCAGAATGGCCAGTGCTCATGTCAGAATCATTAAGGCCAAATGGTTTCAAAAGTGTGTTATTCCCAGGAAATAATTTGACTGGTGCTTTTAAGGTGAAAGAAGTTGCTTTTCACTCAAGTAAACACGTAGTAGCATAGTTGGATGCAGTCAGGATTACATTTTAACTGGGATTTCACGCTCCTGGCTTATGGGCAGTACTTGGAACAGAGCTTTGTGTGGTGTTTTTTTAAGATGCACAGTAGATCCCTTCAGGAAAGCCGGGCACTTGTTGAGGAAACTGCCTTGAAATGTTGCTTTCTTGGTCTTTTGAACAGATTTGGCCTCCATGAGCCAGGAGATCAAGTTCCTCAGCCTGCTTCCTCCATGATTCATTGAATGACCTTTGGCAAAGCCCTTGGCCTCCTCTTACCTTGTGTTTCCATCTGCAATGCAGGGATGTTCACACATACCTACCTCCCTGAGTCTGGAACTAAAATGGTTATTTAAAAGCAGCTTTCGTATGCTCTGAGGTTGCAAACTATCAGCTCACATCACTGCTGATAGCTGGCAGAAGCTGTTTACTTTAACAGTATTACACTAATTTTGGCCAAAGGGGTTGGAAGCAATTTGTCCTGTAGCCCAAACAAGCTGTTCCTGTGCTGCAGCAGTGAACTCTGCCTCAGTGTTCTCTTCTGCACACCGTTGCCATCGCAGGGCTGTGGGTGCCGGCAGCCCTGAGCAGCAGCTCTTCTGCAGGCAGGTCCTGGTGGGGCTTGAAGTGATTTGGCTGAAGCTTGGCATGGTCGGAGGAGGTGGGAATTTGGGGTGGCTGCAGCCGGACTTCCCACAAGGGCTGGTTCTTGACCCAGAGTTACCTGGATGAAGGTAATGTTAAGAAATAGAGGCTCTTTGGGCTCACACATTCTCACACCCACCCTCTTTCTTCTCTCTTTGCATCGGTGGAAGTTTAATTGTGGGAAAGCTCCGCCAAAGAGCTGGCTTTGTACTTCACCCTTTAATCTTTCCCAGCACCGAGCTCTGTCACCTTGGCTGTTTGCTGAGAAAGCATTTCCTCCAGCTTCCCGGAGTTTCAGTTTTGAGCAGTCCCACCGTTCCCTGGGAGCATCCATCCCTGGGGTGGCAACTCCAGCTGCTCCCGGGCTCAACACCAGCCCCATCCATGCAGCCAGTGTGGGGAGCAGAGGGCTGAAGTAGCACCTTCCCAGCAGTAGGAGGGTGTGGTGGTTGCTGAGTTGGCTCTTTGCTATGCACATGGGCTGATGTGTTTGTAACCAGGACTCCTTTTTTTTCCCAGGTTAGTGTTCTTTATTCCTGGCCGTGCAGAGTTCAAGCCTGAGGACACAGGGATGTAGGTCAAGGAGCAAGGTTGGAACACTGACTGTGGCTTGGGCACAGTCTCCATCAGCCAGACAGGGATTAATATAAACATCTTTTTAGTGATCCTAATGGATTATTTAGTTGAAGGGAAGAACTAAAAAGGTGTCTTGAAACTCATGGAGCACGTGGCTCCAGGGAGGGTGGTTTGGGGATGGGAGTACCCATTTCCCCATCCTTCTGAGCAACATTTTCAGCTTTTCCATGGTTCATTTCTCTGTTCTCATTAGAGATCAGGTGTCAGACATCACGATAAAATGACTAAAGTAAATACATTAATATGGCCTGTCACAGAAATTAAATGGGCTGTTAATAAGCCAGTCACTTGACTTGGGTTAAATAGATGGTATGTTGTTATTATATATATATAATATTATCTGGAGACTGAATCTTAAATACTTCCTTGTCAGAGGCTGAAAGCGATGCTGCAGCAGGCAGAGTCATCGGGCCAGCTGAAGGACAGAGTTGTTGTGGCTCCGTTGCTTTCCCATGGCCTTTAAACATAGTTGAACTTCATTTCTTTCCATTTAGGATCCCAGCCCAGCAGGAGGTTTCTTAAGTCTCTTTTCTGGGTGTGTTAAGACAGAAAAAGTGAAGGGGAAGAGGATGTCCTGGTTTCATTCATCTGCAACATTTAATGGTCTTTCTTCAGAGCAGTAAATGCTCTTTTTTATTTGTTTTGGGTGCTTTTTGTGACTGTTTTCCCCTTCCATGCAGTGGGTGTTTTGGTTTTTCTCCTCCGTAGCTTATCATAGCTGTGTGTTGTTAAATACTTGAGGGTGTGTGAGGTACAAACCAGAGTTCCTTGGGTGGCGAGTTCTCAGCAGCTTGAAAGGGTGCCAGGGACATCACGCAATCACATCCTGGCGTGCGTTCCACCACGAGCAACAAAGGTGCTGGAGGCCGGGGTGATGGGCACAAGGTAATTACACCATACACCGAGAGAATATTAGGTGTAGCTCTCTGCTCCTCAGCTCGCTTCCTCCACCCTTTCCCACCAAGCAGCTTATATACTGCTTACATATATATATACTTATGTACTGATGTGAAATGTAGAGCTTTGGTGTGAAGTGGAGGAACAGGGTTCAAGCTCTTTGTGCTGGGGGCTGAGCCCCTTCAGCTGTAGCCTGTGAAATACCGTAACAACATGTTACCTCTTGATCTCCTCATACAAACAAACTTCAGACGTTGGACTGGGTTTTCTGAGATATTTAACTTCAGGTTCAACAACTCTTTTAACTAGGGGGGGAAAAAACCCTGTATTTATTTCCACAGATGTTTATTTCCCATTACAAACACTGGTGTGGACTGGAATTACGTGGGACACATCGTTTGTACAGCACTTGAATATTTAGGTCAGCGTTGCAATCGGCTCCAGCAACGCAATGTCTGCCCAGAGCTCCCTAGTTTTCATCCTGGTTATTCCTCCCTGAACGTGCTGAACACCCGTCTGGATTGCTGGAGCAACCTGGTTGTGTCTCAGGTTTTTGGGAATGGGTTTATTATGGTATGTGTGATTTGAGGTGTGGTTTTTGACCTGCATATATAGAGAGAATGGGGAAAATTCTGGTTAAATACCTGTAGTGTTTAGTAGTAGGACAGAAATAGCACCTACAATAGACCTGTGCATATATGATTTCAGTATATCATTTTTCATCCAGAAGTCAGTGTTTCATGGGCAAAGATCTTTAATCTGTAGCTACACTGGAATGTGGTGGTGTTTTTAAGGTTTACCTTTTTTAAGCAGTTAGTGTCATACTTTCTGCTGGTCGTTGGCTGGCAATAATCAGGTCTTCTTAATTACAACACATGGGAGCATTCAGGATACTTTGACCCATTTTCTGGTGCTGCTTTCCCAGGGCCAAGAAATCCAACTGGCAGTTTGTTTCCAGAGCCTGTTAATGCTCACAGAATCCCAGACTGGTTTGGGTTGAAAGGACCTTAATGCTCATCCAGCTCCAACCCCCTGCCACGGGCAGGGACACCTTCCACTAGAGCAGGTTGCTCCAAGCCCCTGTGTCCAAGCTGGCCTTGAACACTGCCAGGGATGGGGCAGCCACAGCTTCCCTGGGCACCCTGTGCCAGCGCCTCAGCACCCTCACAGGGAAGAGCTTCTGCCTCAGAGCTCATCTCAGTCTCCCGTCTGGCAGGTTAAAGCCATTCCCCTTGGCCTGTCCCTGCATTCCCCGTCCCAAGCAGTGCTGTTCGTACGGCACTGTCACAAGCTGCGTTTTGCATGAGCTGGTGTTTTTTTGCGTAGGGATTGTCTGCAGTGACTTAACTCGGATCTGGAAAGGGAGGGACGAGGAATAAAGGGTTCCTGTTGCTGTTCAGAGCTGACTGTACATTAACTTTGGATTTCCTGACTCGGGAATCTGCTGCTGACATCAGCCGTGAGAACAACCCGCTGTCAGCTGGGGCTGGAGCTTGTCCTGGGTAGATCTTTCTAGGAGATAATCTTGACTTGGAGATCATTTTGACAGGGAATTGAATCATAGCTGATGTAGGCAGAGTTCCTGATCTCAGTTAATTTTGGCAGGAAAAGGAGTAATCGCTCTGCATATTTCTCTAAAAGGAAGCCTGGATCATTTACCAGTTCTGGTTCAACATATTTTGAAGGCAGCTATTAAAAAAGAGTCATTTTTGTTTTTTACCCTGCTGAAATCTGGCATTGAAAACTGCAGAGGGTTTCAGCTGATGTTTGGTGGCCTGGATTTCACCTTGCTCCAGCACTCGGAGGTTCTTTCTGCTTTGCTGGTGTTCTCAAACCTGACGTTTGCCTGCTCATCACCCGCGGTGCGCATTAACGCTTCTGTCTGCTTGATTTTCCACGAAGGCTGCAGTGCTTCCTGCCTCCCGGAGCAGCCCTGGCCTCGCAGCTGACTCACCGTTCCCAAATCAATTCCTAGGAATGACAATTGTCCCTCATTTTAAATTGCAGCCGGGGAGGGCAGGTTGTGAGATGCCTTGATTCAGCTCGGCTGCCTTTGACGCAAAGCAGCGGGTAGCCTGTTCCAGCCAGGGTTTGGAATCTCCCTTTTATCTCCTTTCTGCTCGGGAACAAAGAGAACCGCTCACTTTGTGTCCTTGGCTCAGGCTCTCTCGGTTTCTCACACATAAACGCAGTGTAACTTCCTAGTTAGTTACTAGAACTGCAAAAGGCAATTACTTAAAGCTGAGATTTTTCTGTGGGAACGAGGACTGGTTATACAGGATGCGCGCACCAGGATTTGAAATGTCGTCTTTGCACTTAGAAGTGAGAAAAGCAAAATTCTGTGTGCTAAATGAGCTGCACCCTATTGAAATCTGGTGTGTTTGGTAGGTTTAATTTAGGTAGATGGTAGATTCTGGTAGATTTAGATAGAGGGGATGCTTAGATGAGACCTTAGGAAGAAATTCTTCCCTGGGAGGGTGCTGAGACGCTGGCACAGGGTGCCCAGAGAAGCTGTGGCTGCCCCATCCTGGCAGTGTTCAAGGCCAGGTTGGACACAGGGGCTTGGAACAACCTTCTCTAGTGGAAGGTGTCCCTGCCTGTGGCAGGGGTTGGGACCGGAGCAGCTTTAAGCTCCCTTCCAACCCAAACCAGTCTGAGATTCTGTGATTCTCTGGTATTTGGGGCTCATTTTTGTGATCTGAACAACATTGCTGGATTGTTGCATGTTAAGTCTTTGGGATTCAGCCCAAAACAATTAAAGATTACAAATAGATTGTATCTTGATTAATAGAGAACAGATAGATAAATACTGTGAGTAAGAACACACACATCTTTATATACTTGCAGGCTATTATGGAAGGCAGATTAATATTTTAAAAGAGCTTGTAAACTACTCTTGTAGTAAAGTGCATGTGTAAGCAAAGGACTTCATGTCCACCTCCTTATTAAAGTAGGAACAATCACCTCTGTGGCTCAGGGTTTCTATCAGATTTTGCTGACAACACAATCAAAAACCTCTTGTGCATCACTGCGGTGCCATGATAAAAGCTGGAGTGAACTGATTTTAGAAGCTCTCTGGGCTGCACCAAAGAGCCTCTGAAACCCCTCCTGGTTGAACCTGCTGTTCTCATACACCAGCACGTGTCACCAGGAGCAGTGCGCGAGGCAGCGAGGAGGCAGCTCCAGCCTGAGCCCGGCGTGTTCAGCAGCAGATTCCCAGCGGCTCCCTCCCTGCGCAGCGCTGTGTTGTGACAGCTCCGGCGATGAGCTTCCCGCGCGCTGGCATTCTGCTGCGCTGAGTTTACAGGGGTGTTGAAGAGCAGGTTCTCCCGTGTTGGGAAGAGGCCGGGTGCCAGAGCGTGCTCTGCTGCTGGAACACATCACCCCGGGTTGAGCACTGCTAGAAATGCAAAATGAAGTTAGAGGCGTTTTCTTTTGGCCTGCCCCAAGCACTATTGATCACTTCCAGTACTCTGAAGAAGTAGATCATCAGAGCTGCTGGTTTAACCCATCTGTTACATTCCCACCTTCACATTTCCCCAGCTTGTTTTTCCCAAAAGCCTTAGGAACTAACTTTTGCTAGAGGAATGTTTAATGTCTTATTTTCTGTGAGTTGGCAGCGGACAGTTGCTTTCACAATTACTCCCAAGGAAAAGCAAAGCCATATTCTCATTTTAATATTCTGGGAACATATCCTCATGCAGCTTCCATGCTTCAGTCTTGTGTATTTTTAAAGCTGGGATAGTTGAAAGAGAGTTCTGTTCTTCTGCTTGAGACTACACAGAATTCCCTGTCAGATGCTGTGCTTTGCCTCTGCTGTGTGCTCTAACTGCATGACACAGCAGCTATAATTAACTCTTCCATCATTCTCCTATTCACACAACATAAAACCTTTGACTGACTTTCGAGTTGTTACATCCACATTTCTTCAATTGGAAAAGCGATGAGGCTTTTCCTAAAGAAAAGGGAATTGTTCTTGTCAACACATTTTTTCCCTTTCTAAAAACAGAGTCAGGAAATAAGGATTTTTTTGTTCCTTTCTGGAATGTGACGAAGTCTGGATTTGCTTAGGGACATGTATCCCCAATACTCCTGGGCAGGTGGAATTCTCAGTGTGATCCTTGTTTCCCAGAGCTGTGTGGAATTCAAACTCTTGTAGAATTTATCTCCCTGTTATGCTGCTGTTTCATGTCTGAGGGTGGTACCTGGAGAGTATCTGTATTTCCCACTGGAATGCTGTGATTTTAACAGCATGTTCCATATTTTAAACATCCTCATTAAATAAAAAGCCAACACAAACCCAAAACAACTAAAAATAGCCTGTTCCATTTTAAAGCACTGCTTAAATAGAAATTCAGTGCTGCCTCTTAAAAAATCCAATCTTAGCAAAGTAGAACATTTAAAATGCTTTAGGAGGGACGTGGTTGATCGTGATCCTGAGCATCATGATGGGAGAAGGGAAAGTAAAAATACACATGGGGCAAGAGACTTGCTGCAGCCCTAAATTCTTTCTTCAGCCTTTCCCAGGGCAATGTGAAGCACATGGCACCACGCTCCGCTTGGGAGCTGTTTTCAGATTCTCCTCACACACATTCTCTGGCTGTATTTGTGTACTCAAAGAAGTTTTTTCTATTCTTTGCCAATCTGTTTCATAGCAGCAGGTGATTGCTGATGTTGCCCCTTGAGACTGCTGAGGAGCTGCTCATGTTTGGCCGGGTTTGTCCTTTCCCAAAATGCTGTAGACAAGAACTTCAGTTTAATGAGGACTTCAGGGGATCTAGAATTGCCAGAGTTAGCAGAAAGGTGGGAGACAGTAGGAATGGGATAAATCATAAATTAATGAAGTGGTTTGTGAAGGAACCTTAAAGCTCCTGCAGTCCCAACCCCTGCCACTAGAGCAGGTTGCTCCAAGCCCCTGTGTCCAAGCTGGCCTTGAACACTGCCAGGGATGGGGCAGCCACAGCTTCTCTGGGCACCCTGTGCCAGCGCCTCAGCACCCTCACAGGGAAGAGCTTCTGCCTCAGAGCTCATCTCAATCTCCCCTCTGGCAGGTTAAAGCCATTCCCCTTGTCCTGTCCCTCCATCCCTTGTCCAAAGCCCCTCTCCAGGTTTCCTGGAGCCCCTTTAGGCACTGGAGCCCCTCTAAGGTGTCCCCTTGAGGAGCCTTCTCTTCTCCAGCTGACCCAGCCCAGCTCTCTCAGCCTGGCTCCAGAGCAGACATGCTCTGGCCCTTGGAGCATCTCCTTGGCCTAAATGAAGAGAGAATTGCAGCATCCTTCTCTTTTAGCAGTTTAATTAAAAATGAGGCACTGAAGCAGGTTGCACAAAAGCAGGTGAGACAGAAATGAAGACAGGTTACGAATTTAGGAGAATGTGGCTGGGAATGGGCATCCTGGTAGGAAATTCCGAGCTGGGTAACAAAAGGGTCTATAGATTGATTTGGTAAATGTGATTCCATGTGAAGTAACAGGTTGGGTGGTGCGAGGTGGCCACCCCTTGGTGAGCTCAGAGCAGGGCCCACTCAGAAGAGCAGGGCAGGAGGAAGGGCTCAGTTTTTCACTCCTCCTCTGGCTCAGCTTTATTTTCTCTCCTCTCCCCCAGCGACACTGAACTTCCTCCTCTGGGGATGGAGGAGTAGGAGGAGAGTGTGTGGGAAAAGCACCAACGTGTGAAGCGGCTCGATGTCAACTGCATGGGAGGGTTGTAATGAGAGGGTGAGATGGGAGGAGAGGTTCTCATGTTTATTATTACGTCTGTGGTTCTTGACCTGTTTTGTTTTGGTCTGGTGTGGTTTTAGATCCTCCTTCAATTGTTTGCAAGTATTTTGGGACAGAAATTCCCTTCTCTTCTGCGCCTCCAAATATAATGGAGACAGAGCCCAGGGGCTTTTAGTAATGTGCCACAGTGCTCATTGCACCAAGATGTTCAGGGGAAAACCACAGTTTCCTGGAATGTTTAAAGAAAAATGTTTCTGTGGCCACTGCCCTAAACTGTACCCCCATAAAAAGGGGGTGTAGTAGAAGAGAGATCACAAAATCAAGTCAGGAGAATGATTAGAAGCCTGAAATGGTTTTCCTGAGAAAAGAATAGGAAAAGTGAAGTGGTTTAATGTAAAGAGGGTAAGAAGCTCTTGAAATAATCAAGGTAAGATAAAGATAAACCTGTGTTTCCGTATCCTGATACGATCTGTAGAGGAACACAGAAATCCAGTGGCAAGCAGCAATGTGCAAGTGCAGGGGTTATTTTTGTACGTGGCAGCTCTCCCCCTGCCAGGATCCGAGTTCAAATTCCAGCAGAATGTTTTAGAAGGCTGCTCGTGTGATGGAGGAGGAGAGTCTCCAGGGTTATGTCAGACACAATTATTTTTAGCCATGTTATGAGCCCTCGTGCCTCGGGGAAGGAATCAGCCACTGAAGGAGGATGACGTGTCCCCACTGGGCAAGCTTTAATAACATCATTCTCTGTATTTCTTTGCTCTCCTGCGAAGCGTCTAATGATCTGCAGCGTCAAGAGTCGGTGGAATAGATTGATTCCTGTATGATCTAACATGCAAATCCTCTTCTGCTGTAATTATTGTTTATAAAAGATGTTCTTGGGTCTGAATTCTTTGTACCCCAGAGCTGAACGCTGAGGCTGAGCCTGCAGATAGTGTTGGCTGGTTCATACTCATCTGCCCAGGTTATCCAATGGCAGGGGGTTGGAACTGAATGATCTTAAGGTCCTTTCCAACCCAAACCAGTCTCTGATTCTATGATTCTGGAGCAGTTGACCCAGAAACTTGCCACGGTTTTCTCACACAAGGTTTTTGTATCAGGAGTACAGATCTTTCCTTAAAGATACACAGGAGGCGACGAGGAGAGCTCCGAGGTCGACTCTTGGATTGACAGCGGCGCCTGACAGCACGATACTATTTCGTCCTTTACACACGAGAGCACTGGGAGGGATTTTTGGGCTTCATCAGACCCGTGTGTACCCTCTCTGTGTCTTTCCAGCCTTCCCACACAGCTCCTAAGCTGATACAACATTGTGTTACACTTAATTAAATCTCTACCATTGTCACGGCACGTAACAGGATCTCTCTGACATTTTACCCATACTCCGCTTCCCTGCGCCTCCTCTGAGGGCTCGGTAGGAGAATATTTGTGGAATGACTCTGAATTCCTCTGTATAACCGGGCTGTGTTATGGAAACGGGATTCTCTCCAGCAGGCAAAGGAGGGAGGAAGGTCTTTGGGCGAGCGAAAGCTCTTTAAGCAGAGGCGCCGTGTCCTGCGGGCGCTTCGCGCCTCCGCGCACTCACGCCGCTCCCTTCGTGCCCTCCACAGCAGCGACTCCAGCAGCAGCTCCAGCGACGAGTCCCCGGCACGGTCGGTGCAGTCCACAGCAGTCCCAGCACCCGCAGCCCAGCTGCTTCCATCGCTGGAGAAAGATGAACCCCGGAAAAGCTTTGGGATCAAGGTGCAAAATCTTCCAGTGCGCTCAACAGGTAAATGCATTCGGGAAAGTGAAATGGGGGGGAAAAAAGGAAAAGGGAGTGGGTAGGGATGGGTTAAATCGTGTGTCTTTGACTGTTGGGATCCTCTCTCTGCTTGTGTGACAGTGGGAAAATTGCTTAATTAGTGACCATCTGTGGGAAGGAATCCTGCAGGTCCCAGCTCCAGTCGCTGGGCTTGAGCCCTTCCAGCTGCTGGAACTGGTGCTTTGGATTTCCCCAGGGAAAACCCTGAAGCACTCAAATTTTTCACTTAAAACTCAGACTATTTATCCTCCCCCCACCTCGGTTTCTGTTTTAATTATTTATGAGTATTTTTTCTTCTTCTTCTTTCAGTTACACTTTTAAAAACTTCAGGGTTTTCTGTCAGTGTTGAGTGCCATAAACCCCCATGAGTATACTCATAATGGCACTGAATGGTAAATAATGTAATAAGCCACTTGCTGAGTAGTGCACATGATCACTCTGTGCTCCCTGTGCTGGATGTAGGAGGGATCCCATGGAAATAACCAGCATGAGATCACTTGTAAAGCAGTTGTCACATAATTCATCTGGAGCCACTGGCTGAATTAAAATAATACACATGAACTTTGTGAGCAGCAAACCCCACAGTGTTAATATTCTTTCTAGAGACTCTATTTCTGCCTTACTCCTTCATGTGGCACAAGGCTGAGGTCAGTGCCCTGCAGATCCCAGGCAGGTTGTGTGGCTGTGAGTCAGGCTTTGCAAAATCTGATCAATCTGCTTGGTTACCTTCCTGAACTGACTGAGCTGAATGCTGTAGAGGTTCCATCTCCAGTCCAGGTGCCTCATCCCAGCATTGGAAGGCTGCTCTACGCAGTATCTGTGTGGTGGGATTATTAATGAAGTAATGTATAGTTTTTCTTTGTCTTGAATTGGGCATCTCTTAGAAGTAATAGCCATACACTGCAAGCTTTGGAGATGTAAAACCTTGAGTCTGTGGTTTCTTAGGTTTAAAAATCAAGGCAGAGAGAAAGATCAGCCAGAAGCTTTTGACGTTGTCAGGATGAGTATCTAAAGTTACAAAGGCACTTCTGTGAACGCTGAGGTTCAGGTTAAACCGGGTGAAGGCCCATTTCAGAAGGAAGATCAGATTTCTTCATGTCTTCTGTGGTGCTGCTGAGATGGTAAAAACTTTGTTTATTTGTTGGTTTAGATACAAGCCTTAAAGATGGACTTTTCCATGAATTCAAGAAGTATGGAAAGGTGACGTCGGTGCAGATTCATGGGGCTTCTGAGGAGCGGTATGGACTGGTGTTCTTCCGGCAGCAGGAGGACCAGGAAAAAGCACTAAATGCCTCAAAAGGAAAACTTTTCTTTGGCATGCAGATTGAAGTCACAGCCTGGATAGGACCAGGTAATGTCCATGCCCTGCTTGCACTGGGCTTGTGGCTGCTCTGGGGTCATTCATGGGCTCTTGTAAAGAGGCAGCAGAAACAGATTTTAAAGAAACTGGAAAATACACCAAAACCAGAGCAAGAGGAGTGGCTGCTCTTGGGTCAAACAAGAGAGAGTTCCAGTCTTAAGCCTCAGAGAAGGAAACCTGCCATCCTCTCAAATAGTGGATCTACTGGAAGAAACAACTTCATCTTCCATGTGTCAGTAGAGCAGAAGCCAGTGGGTGGTGTAAGCACAGCACTGAGTCCTCACAGGCTTGTTTTGTTCTGCTTTTAATTAAACCAGCTAATGATGGCTGCAGTTTTGAGGCCAAGGCAGCATAGCCCAAAAAGCCAACCAGTGAACACTCCAGCACTGAACATGTGGTGAAGTTTTCAGTCTGTCCTTCAACTGCTTGTTTAAAAATTGATCTGTGAAAACAAACTTCTTCCATGTGCTGTTCCCCAAGTACAGTGAGGTCTTATTTGAATTCATGCAGTCCAGCATTAATGCTTGATGTAAAAGAGTGAATTTCTGGGGAAGCAGTTTGAGAATGAAGCCACCTTTTGCCCCAGGGTGCTCAGATTCCTCAGCACTCCCCAGTGGTGTAATGCAGAGATTTCACATGGCACATAAGTAACAGTTCACAGGGTATTTACTGCGTAGTTCTGTCAGAGACATGGGGTATTCTGGTTCAGATCCTATCTGCTCGTCAGGAAGTAGACTTGAACAAGCAAATCAGCATGAACCAAACCCACATGGAAAACCCCGTCCTGCATTACAAATGTCTTGCTCTCTTTTGCTTCTAGAAACAGAAAGTGAGAATGAATTTCGTCCTTTGGATGAGAGGATAGATGAGTTTCACCCAAAAGCAACGAGAACCCTCTTCATCGGCAACCTGGAGAAAACAACCACCTACCACGACCTCCGCAACATCTTCCAGCGCTTCGGTGGGATAGTGGTACGTGAGTCCTCTGTGCTCTGCAGGGCATTGCCTGCTCTTCCCATACACACCTGTAAAATGCTCCAGACAGTGGTAAATCCAAGTGTCAACAACAGAGCAATCAGTTTTTATATGATGATCTGAGTTGTTCATCTTGCTGGAGTACACCTGGAAGCTTTTCTTTGCATTTAGAGTGAAATCTCAGCACACGTGTTGAGGGGATAACTAAATCCTGGGAGCATTCACAAGACGTGTCTTCTGCTAGCGCAGTGTTTGTAGAAAAGCCCAATGAGATATTTGGGGTGAAAATACAGCTGGTGTCATTTTCACATTGAATCACTTCAGCTCTATGAAGTCTTAAGTTTCCTGTTGATCTCTGAAACAGAGGGTTTAGTTGCTGCATGTGGAAGCAGCTATGAGCTGTCACAGTCTGTGTCCCAACAGCAGGGCAGAAGAGGCACAGGGTGGATGGATTAGTGATGACATGTGTGGGATTTGGAGTTTCTGCTGAGCAGGCCTATCTGAATGAGAGAGAGAAGCAGTCACCCCTTCCTTCTCCTCCTTCTCCTCCCTCTCACTTTCTATCAAGTCCTACCAATGTTGCATTGAAGGGAAATTTTCCAGAGATGTGCAGCAGCTACCCACAGTCACTTTAATTGGATCCAGACCTCAGCACCAATAGTTGATGTGCTCACTGATAGCTGTGGCTGCTTATGGACATGCTGTGCCTTACTCTGCTCTGGAACACTTCTGTAACCATTGAGGTATCAGTCTCACATACAGGCTTCCCCTCACAAGGGGGGTGTGTGCTTCCTCATACGAGGTGGACAAGCACAGGATTGACATTTTTTGATGTCTGGCAGCTCTTGTGAATCGAGCCTCTGCTGCATCAACACGAGCACTGATTTATGAATCCACACGGTGTTTGTGGCTTAAACCCTTTCTAATGTTAAACCAGAAACTCTCTCCTGTTAAAGATGCTTATCAGGAGTAGTGCACTGTCTTGTAAATTGGCTTTTCTGAGAAACACTGTATCCTGACAGCATTATTGATGCTCAGAACTGGGCAGCAGTGCTGCCTCGAGCAGTTTCCATCAGAACTTGCAAGCTCAGGTGCAGAAGGCACCAGCTTTACAACCCTTCTGATGGCTGAGGAGCAAAGTAATGACATTTTATGTACCTGTCAGAAGGACTTGCTTGCCCAGGGTGAGTGGTCAGATATAATTTGCCATGGTTGAGATTGTGCTACTTCAGAGACTTGGAAATTTAGTCCTCTGCTAGAATTCCACTTAAATCATTATGCCAGGGCTGTAGAAGTCTTAATAGTTGTGTAAATCTCCCTGTTTACTTCTGTTCTCCCAGATAAAGTGCTCTTGGGTGAGACCACATCAAACTACTGCCTTGTTCCTAGATTCATTAACCATGAAATTAATCTGTCCTGGATGTTGGTAATGTTTGTGTTTCAATCCATGTGCTGGCCTTGGCATGGAGCTCACAAAGGAAGCTTGTGCTCTTTAAACAAATAAAACAGAACACTCCACCTTCTATTTTCAGCTCAGAATGAATCATAATATCATGAGTTTGTTCCGATGCTTTCAGTACATGTGCCAGTACTAGTGCTGAGCTTGAATGTTAACCAAATGTCAGCTCCAAGCTTGCTGGGTTTTAAATCGATTCAGATCGGCCTTTATTAGGCTTTGGTAGCTCCCTCGTGACTGCACTTCCTTCTGGATGCGCCTGTGGTGGCTGGGGATCAAATACCAGCACCAGTGGAAGCTGAGGATCTTTTCTGCCTTGGCTATGTCAGTGCCACGGCCACATTGGTTCAGGAGAGGAGCCCAGCACCGCTTTCTGTTTCTAGGAACAGGATGGATCATGTTTATTTGGCAAAGGAATCCCACTTGCCTCTTGGCTCAGGATTGAGGATCGGAGCAGGTTGTTTTGAGCCTTTACGAGCGAAGATTAATCTCTATTTCTTTGATTCTGAGTTGTCTCCTGTTGACATAATATTAGCAAAATAAAGCTGCTGTTTGTTGATCAGGTCAGGCTTAACTTCTGCAGGGTTGGATTTAAACCTGCATTACGAAGGGCTTTCCCTGGCTCAGTAAGGATTTGGGTTTGACATTGAATGAGATGGAGCAGAACGGTGAAGTTTTAACTGTCTACTGTTGTTTAAATCCTCTCTCTGAAGAAAATATTAATTAAAGAGTGCTTGCTGTGCCATGTGTCTCTAGAAAAAGTCCACTTAGATCTGACTGACACTGTGGAATGTCCTTTTGCTGACTGTCTATTGTTCTGTTTTGTGTTTTTTCCCCAGGATATCGACATTAAGAAAGTGAATGGTGTTCCTCAGTATGCATTCCTGCAGTACTGTGATATTGCAAGTGTGTGTAAAGCCATTAAGAAGATGGATGGGGAATATCTTGGAAATAACCGGCTCAAGGTAAAGAAATCCTCCCGTGGGCTGTATCCTTCTTGTTCCTTTCCTTTACAGCATCACAGGATAATAGTTTCCCTATGCAGCATAGTTTATGGAGGGAAGATGGTTTTTAATGAGCAGGTCAGATCAGAGCGTGATGCTTTCAACCACCACCGTAATTGGGATTAATCAGCATTTTTGTTGGCTGCCCCAGCAAGGAGCCCAGGATTGAGTAGACTTTGGAGACTGACGTTCCCTGGCCTCAAAGGTCCGTGTCTGGCGAGGCTGTAGTGGGAAGCTGCTCCAGTACTGACGATGAACAGAGGCTCTCAGTCCCCAGAGCTGTCAACCTGTCACTTTGCAGATACATCCAAATTGCAGAAGAACAGAATGTTGTCAAACACCGTATTTGTTTAAGCATGCACAGTTATTTTCATTAATTGCTATTTGATTTTTGTCTTGCACCTGCACGAGATGCTAATTTCAGAAAACCCATACAAATGCCTTTACTTTTCTGCACATAATTAGGTGTGTTCTGTTCAGTCACTTTAACTCTTGTGAATTGTACTGATGGAAGTTTTGCCCTTTTCTGTTCAGCTGGGGTTTGGGAAGAGCATGCCTACAAACTGCGTGTGGTTAGATGGGCTTTCTACCAACGTCACAGATCAGTATTTAACCCGACATTTCTGCAGATACGGGCCTGTGGTGAAGGTAGGTGGGAGGCTTTGGCGTGTGGTTTGAAGTTGTTACTGTCTTCCTTTCTTCACATCCTGTCCTTTCAACCCCGACTGTCCAGGGCTTTATAGCTCAGGTAGAGCAATTCTCTCTGGGGCGTAATTTGGCTCTTGGGGCTCTGCAGCTTTGCATCAGGTTGATCCAACACATGGAGCAGCTGCTTCTGGTGTTTGGAAAATAACAACCAAAAGGATTTTGAATGAGCCGAGATAACAGGTATTGGAAACCATTTGTTGCTCTTGTGCAGTACAGTCTCTCCCCAACAAAATTGCTTCAGAAGGAGTTGAATTCCATAGTTACACTCGTGCTAATGATATAATTAGACATAAAGACCTTTTTTTACCCTTCATCAGGCCAAAAAATGACTTGTTGAAAGCAGTTGGGATAGTCCCACTGACAAGAGTACCTGCAAGAAGAGAGAAAGCCAAGGATGGTGTCCCCTGCCCATATTATGCAGTGGGAATGTGTTACCTGCCCTGCTGTGGTTGGTGCCACTGATTTACACACGTGCTTAAACTTCAGCACATGACTTGTCCCATGTGTATCTGTTGGACATTAATGTGCTTAAAGCCAAGCAACGTGCATAAATCTTCACAGGATCAGGGTCTTGCCTCCTGAAAGGATTTTTGTGGGTTTCTGTTGCAGTTTTGACATTCTTGATTGTAGCTGTTGTTGCTTGAATAACAAGTTGATGTTGGTAAAGGAAGCTAATATTTGGAAATTGGACAACTGACGAGTGGTACTGCAGACTGATGACAAAAACTGTTTCCATTTTGGGATTAAATGTTCCTTTTACCTTTTTTCCCCCCTAAAGCACATTGGAAATTTTTAAAAAAACCTAAAACTAAACAAAGTGAAACTACAAAACTCAGTCACCAAAGGATGAAAGTTACAAGTAAAATACAGAAAAACAAAATAAAGGCATAATATACCTCAAGCCACAATATCCACAATTCAAAGCAGTCCCGTGTCCTTTTATTGTCTCTTCATTACAATATGCCTCATCAGATAAGCCTGGAAAAAATTTATCTTGCTAAAAAAATTATCTCCTTACTGGTATCCTCATGACTTAGGATTTTGTTGGGACTGACATTAAGTCCTGTGGATGAGGCTCTTATTTGGTTTTTGTTTTGTTTTTTTGTTTTTTACAGGTGGTGTTTGACCGCTTAAAAGGCATGGCCCTGGTTCTCTACAATGAGATTGAATATGCACAAGCAGCTGTAAAAGAGACCAAGGGGAGGAAAATCGGTGGGAATAAAATTAAGGTGTGCAGAATGACCTCCAAAACAAACCCAAACCAAACAAAAAAGAGAGAAACAAATTGCATTTAGGCCTTCCCCCTTAAACGCTGGCATTTGCAGCCTGCCAGACAACAGGAATACTTAGTGGGACACGTGTCCCAGGCATCAGAGGCTTAAATTATTTTTTATACTCGGCTTATCAAGATGTCAGGGATCTTGAACTGTTACTTACATAAAGCCTTCTCCAGTATTCTGCCGTTTGTTTCACTGAACTTGTCTCTCTGAGCTCCTGAGTGTTGGTGTCCGTGTTACTACCACATTTACCCCAATCCAAGGCAAACTTTTGTCCATTTTCATGTTAGAAAAGGGGAATTGGAGGGGGTGAGTTGCTCCAGTCTCAACTGCTCCATGCTGATGTCCAGCCTCTTGACCTGACTAAGATGACCCGTGGTGGCTTGCGTGCCCATCGTAGGTACAGCAACCTGAGCATGCAGTCTGCTCTTGTGATGGCAGCTCCTTCCTTGTAACAGATTAAAAACAGTAATAATTAAAAACACTATTTAAAAAATAAGTAGAAAGTACCTTTTCCCTGGAGCAGTGTTCCGTATTTACAGGGATGTCTTGGATTTGGGTGACTGTGGTAATACCTGTTATGACTGTCCCATGAATTCCACTAACTGGGGACGTGAGGTGTCAGCCAACCCTCTGAATTACCTTCCTCCTCCTCCTTTCTTCTCTCCTAAAGAGTGATTTCAAGCATGATCTCTCTTTTGTGTATTAACTTAGCAGCCTCACACCCCTTGGGGCTAGGAGTCAGATGTACTGTAGCTTCTAAGCGTGGTAGTTGAATATGAGGAGCCTTTATATGCAATAAGGCATGTGGTTGTTCAGAAGTTTCACATCGTGTGTTTGTGGGTCTTGCTACTTAGTGACTTCAGAATAAGCAACACCCTTAATGCACATATGCCTGTGCTCCACTGCTGTGGTTACAGAGAGTCCAGGCTGATTTAAAACAAAGGAGCTAGAATGTTAAAAATACTGTGTTATGTGGCATACACATTGCTAAATTCATTCTAATCCTGAATGTTTTGCATCAGCTGTGCTGTTAGCTTCTTGTCACCGTTGGCTAGAAAACATCAACTCCGAGTAGATAGAACAGGGAGCTGCAGTTCAAGAGGTTTGGTTCCTTTCCCATCCCTGCTCTTGCCTAGCTCTGTAACCATGGGCAAATAGCATGGAGCCTGAAATAGGTCAGTGCTGACCTGCAGTAGTGCTGCCTTGAGATAAAAGGGACTTTGGACCTGTAATTTGAAGCGTAGTATTAAAAACGTCAATACCACAATAACAAGGACTTTGGAACTGTAATTGGAGTCGTAGTATTGAAAGCGTCAATACCACAATAATAATGTGTATTTTCCTGCTGTTTTACTGCACAGAAGCTTCTGGTGTGGCAGCTACAACATACCCCAGTAAGGAGGTAGTTACAAAGCTCCCCACAGCCCCACTGAGTTAGGAGAGGAAGGTCTTTACTTATGGGGATGGGCAGGGCCACTCCTGAGGAGCGTTTGACATACGTTTTGTTAAATATTACCCCACTTCCCAGTTCTGCTCCCACCTTCAGGCTGCAGTAGGCAGTGAAATGTTGTCCAAAATGGGATGTTTCTCTCACTGAACATGATTTACCCTTTATTTTTCAGGTGGATTTTGCAAATCGAGAAAGTCAGTTGGCATTTTATCATTCCATGGAGAAAACGGGTCAAGATATCAGAGACTTTTATGAAATGCTGGCAGAAAGAAGGCATGTGTCAACATCTTCATTACGGTCTTTTCCTTTCCAGCATCGTCTTTAAGTGCAGTCAAACTTCTGTTTAACAAGATTTCAGCATATTTTTAGTGTCTTTTACCTTTTTCAACACTTTTAAACAGATCTAGGTGGTCAGACTGAAAGGGCGAGATAGAGGCAGGCAGGAGATCACACAGCTGCAGAGTAGTGGGTACTGAAATTCATACTGAGGTGGAGGTTTTGGCTCTGGCTGTGATCTCTATATTTAGCATCCAGTTACTGTGATGGGTCACCAGGACACAGTTGTGAGTCATTCATCACTTCTCAGGAACGTGAAGAACAGTTGATCTTCCTGTACATACCCTCAGGAGCAACGTGTGTGTTAACAGTGTATATAGAGTCTGATAAACTACTGCTGCTCATCTGTTGAGCAGAGAGTGAAATTCGGTCTTCCACCTACCCCTTTTCAACAGTTTAATTTGTTAACCTGGTAAAGTAATAACATACAGGTGAGGCTGCACTTATTTTTCTATCTATTTTTTCTGCTCTTTGACAAGACAGATGTGTTCTGTGCTGGTGGTGGCGTCTGGCAATTTTGCACATGCTGAAGGGTTGTGTCCCCTGCAAGGCCACTTACTTCTGCAGTCCCTGGCTGGGAGCAGCCTGGCACAGCAGCACTCCCCATTTGGTGCTTTATTTTTCTCCAGCGGCTGAATAGAACATCTGTGGTTTATTACCTTCAGGGGCTGGTTTAGTTCTTAGGGTTCTGCTTTACCTGTGAACAAGCCCAGCATGACGTGAGGGTAGATTTAGATTAGTCATGAGGCAGAAGGTCTTCCCTGTGAGGGTGCTGAGGCGCTGGCACAGGGTGCCCAGAGAAGCTGTGGCTGCCCCATCCCTGGCAGTGTTCAAGGCCAGGTTGGACACAGGGGCTTGGAGCAACCTGCTCTAGTGGAAGGTGTCCGTGCCCGTGGCAGGGGTTGGAACTGGAGGAGCTTTAAGGTTCTTTCCAACCCAAACCATTTCATGCGTCTGCGGCACTGATTATACCTGTGGGCCAGATAAATTCAGTGGGGTTTTTGCAGCAAAATAGATTGATCTGACTTATATGCAAAATTGCTGGTTTTAAAAGTGAGAAGGATTTGGAAATTGGCAGTCAGGATTTGCATAATGCAAATAAATGTGTGCGTTCCCCAGTCCTTGCCAGATGTTGGGATGCACCAGCAAGCAGTCAGTAATGATTTCCTCTGAGCTACACCAGATTCAGGAAAGAGAAGTGCATTATCAGATGTCTTCTAACACGCAAGGGTCAGCTGGACTTGTTTCTGCTATGAAGTAATTCTGAGTAGAACACTGATCTCTGCTCACCTAGTCATTACAAGATACATAGGAATAATGAATCCTGGGGTGATGGAGCGAGCTTGATCTTGTTACGTGAAAGAGAGGAAAGATTGTCAAGATCTTGTCATTCCACATCTGGTGCTCCCTTGCAGTGACGCTGTGATCTGGGCTAACCAGCTTCTCTCAGGTTGTGATTGTAGACAGTCTGAATGGGACCCAAAGGGAAAAAAAACCACAAAAACCTAAACAAACCCCATCATTAATCATTTTAACTTCACAGCTGCCTTTCACAACATCCCACTTGGCTTGCAGAATGAGGCTTTCGTCTTCCATGGTTTGTTTCTTAGCATTCTTTTTTCAAGTTTGTCCCTTTCTTAACACCTGGGAGCTGTCAGCTTTTAATGTAGTCATAAACTGTGAAGCCAAGTAAACGTGTGTGAAGCAGCGTGCAACCCCCTCTGTAATGGTGGAGAAGTGGAGCACCAGCTCGCTGCCAGCCCTCTGCCAGAGAGGCATGTTCAGGGTTAGAAATGGCTTATTTTTGCTGTTGGAAGTATTGAGGTAATAACCTTAATTGCTTGAGTTATTTTGCTGAGTGCTTCCCGTGAATTCACCTGAGCTCATTTTTGTTGAGTTGGTCTTGCTCTAAATAGGCAATGTCAGCACAGCACACGCAGAGAAAGAGCTGGTTTTGGAATTAAATGCTCATTTACAGGGTTTAGGGTTTTTAAAGAAACCTTATTACCACTTTACTGCTTAGTAATGGAGAGCTTCCAACCTTGGATTTTGATTTGACTCAACTTTTCAGAGGGAGGTTTCAGGTTCTTGAGAGGGGATGGTCTTCACTGTGCTGGACTGTACATGGGGACACAGGTTTTACCTTAATTTAACATGATATTTGAATTTGGCAGAAATGCAGCAGTGAGTTGATAAGCTCGCAAAGCATTTAATCCACTGCACACTCCTTTGTTGTTGTTAAACCTCCCTGTGCAACTCTGCAGAATTGCCTCCATACAAAGCAACTGCCATAAAATGATTCCCCTGCATAGCAAAGAACACAGCTGAGGAGGAGAACTAACATGTTTATTCTCATATTTAGCAGAGATGAGCGAAGAGGATCTTACGAGTACGCCCCTGATCGTACTTACTACGAGACTGTTCGGACTCCAGGGACGTATCCTGAAGATCCTCGTCGAGAATACCCAGCTCGAGGCCGAGAATTTTACGCGGAGTGGGATCCCTACCAAGGAGACTACTATGACCCACGCTACTACGATGACCCCCGCGAGTACAGGGATTACAGGGGCGATCCTTACGAGCAGGACATAAGGGAGTACAGTTACAGGCAACGGGAGAGAGAGCGGGAGAGGGAACGGTTCGAATCCGATCGGGACAGAGACCACGAACGGAGACCCATTGAACGGAGCCAGAGTCCGACGCACTCCAGGCGCCCGCAGAGCCCCGGAGCGTCCCCGTCGCAGTCGGAGCGGCTGCAGAGCGATTCGGAGAGGAGGATTTACAGCAGGTCCTCGGATCGCAGCGGCAGCTGCAGCTCTCTGTCCCCTCCACGATACGACAAACTCGACAAAGCCCGGGTGGAACGTTACACAAAAAACGAAAAAGCGGAGAAGGAGCGAGTGTTCGACCAGGAGAGGGTGGACAAGGAGAAACGGCTGGTGAGGAAGGAAAAGCCGGAAAAACTGGAAAAGGAAAAGACTGATAAGCAAAAACGGAAAGCAAAAATCCATTCGCCCAGCTCTCAGTCTTCCGAAACAGATCAAGAGAATGAGAGAGAGCCCAGCCCTGAAAAACTGAAGGGTAACAGTAAACAGAGTAAAGAGAGAGGTGACAAAGAAGGGACAGCTAAAAACCGCCTGGAACTAATGCCCTGCGTTGTGTTGACCCGAGTAAAAGAAAAGGAAGGGAAGGTTATTGATCAGCCCGCTCTGGAGAAACTGAGAGCAAAGCTTGACAACGACACTATGAAGTCCCCGCTTCTTGAGCAGAAAACACAGACATCTCAAGCTGAGCAAACCAAGTCTGATCAGTCTAAACTGGAGCCTGCCAGAACCAAGGTACAAAAAGAGAAAGCCCTTGCCAGTCACGTGGAAGTGGTGGATAAGGAGGGAAAACTGAAACCCAAAAAGCACTTGAAGACAGAGCAAACTTCTGAGGGGGCCAATGCAGTGGATTTAGACAAGTTGGAGGCTCGTAAAAGACGTTTTGCTGACGCAAATCCAAAGCCTGACAGACAAAAACTGGAAGCAAAAAGAAGCAGCCAAGATGAGGAAGATGCACGTGTGGTTTTGAAGAAGCAGCTTGATGCAACGGCTTCGTCTAGAGAAACAACCATGTTAAGGGAAGGAGAATTGGAGAGAAAACCCGTGCGGAAGGAGATGCTTAAAAGGGAATCTAAAAAACTCAAACTGGAAAGACTTATTCCTGTTACCAGTCCCAAAGAAATACAGGAGACTCTTAATGTTGGTGGGATTGGCATGCGTCCCACCCTGGATCTGCAAGCGAGGCTCATGGAAGCAGCCGATGAACCAGCAGAGGTTCAGGAGCTCTCTGCTAAAAAACTGAACCCAGTAAAACCCCAGCATAAGCAGGTACAGCTACTAGATGACCAAGGAACAGAGAGGGAGGAAGCAAGGAAAAATTACTCCAGTCTTCCTGAAGACACACCTGACCATAAACTTGGCCAAGAGAAACCTCAGTCAGCTGATACAGAGGAGAAAATCGGCATTGACATTGACCACACACAAAGCTACAGGAAACAAATGGAGCAGAGTCGCAGGTTGAAACAGCAGCTGGAAATGGAGATCGCCAAGTCCGAGAAGTTCGGCAGTCCAAAGAAAGATGTGGATGAGTATGAAAGACGGAGCTTGGTCCACGAGGTGGGAAAACCACCGCAAGACGTCACCGACGACTCTCCGCCAAGTAAAAGGAAAAAGACTGACCAGTTTGACTTTGAAATCAGCACTAAAAGAGAGAGGAACTACAGAAGTTCTCGTCAGGTGAGTGAGGACTCTGAGAGGACATCCTGTTCCCCTAGTATCAGACACTTCCCTTTCCATGAAGATGACGACACGCTCGATTCTCCGAGGCTAATGCCGTTGAAGGAAACCAAAGAGTCACCCAAAATAGAAGAAAAGGGTCTTTCATACTCCAGCATGACTGTGAGGGAGGACTCGCTGAAATTCAATCCTTATGATTCCAGCAGAAGGGAGCAGATGGCAGAAATGGCTAAAATAAAACTCTCTGTACTGAGTTCTGAAGATGACTCGAGTAGGTGGGAAACACAAGTGAAGCAGGAGGCTGGGAGAGTCGATATCAGCTTTCCAAGCAGCATCGTCAAGAGAGACAGCATACGCAAGCGCTCCGTCCGAGACCTGGAGCCCGGGGAGGTGCCTTCAGATTCAGACGATGACAGTGAAAACAAGCCCCATTCCCCAAAAGCCTCGTCCTTGTTAGAGAGTTCCAGGTTGTCTTTTTTATTAAGGGACAGAGAAGAGAAGTTACGTGAAAGAGAGGAAAGACTGTCAAGTTCTTTAGAAAGAAACAAATTTTACTCTTTTGCGTTGGACAAGACAATCACACCAGACACCAAGGCCTTGCTTGAAAGAGCTAAATCTCTCTCTTCCTCCAGAGAAGAAAACTGGTCCTTTCTAGATTGGGATTCAAGATTTGCTAGTTTTAGAAACAATAAAGACAAAGAGAAGGTTGACTCGGCTCCCAGACCTATTCCATCTTGGTATATGAAAAAGAAAAAAATCAGGACTGATTCAGAAGGTGGAAAACTGGATGATAAGAAGGAAGATCATAAAGAGGAAGAACAAGAGAGACAGGAACTGTTTGCTTCTCGTTTTTTGCATAGTTCAATCTTTGAACAGGACTCCAAACGCCTGCAGCACCTAGAGAGAAAAGATGATGATCTTGACTTCATCTCTGGTAGATTGTATGGGAGACAGTCCTCCTCCGATGGGACCAACAGCGTAGCTGATTTGGTGCAAGAGCCGGTGGTTCTCTTCCACAGTAGATTTATTGAACTGACACGAATGCAGCAGAAAGAAAAGGAGAAAGATCAGAAACCAAAAGAAGTGGAAAAACAGGAAGATAAAGAAAACCGTCCGAAAACACCAGAGACTGTTCCTGATAGTAAAGAACCGGAACATAAAACTCCCTCCGTGGTCGGTCCCTCTTCGGTCACTGTCCTACCACAGGAACCAGCACCAGTTGCTTCTGAAAAGGCAGTGAGTGAAAAGGTAGTGGTAGAAACAGCTGCTGTGAAAGAAGAAAAAGCCTCCGAACCTGCTTCTGCACCAGAGGAACAAAAACCTTTCCCTGAACTTGCTGCTCCTGTCAAAATAGAACCACCTGAGCAAACGGAACCCCTGCCAGTCGTAGAAGCCAGCAAAGAAGTTGTTGCTACAACCCTGGCACCAGAGGAAGATGCTGTGGCAACAGAGCACCCTTCATACTTGGATACCAAGCCTCCTACACCTGGATCTTCATATTCCCAAGCAGACAGTGTAGATCCAGAACCTGAAGCTGCCCAGTTAATTCCACCTCCGACCAAGCTGGTTCTGAACCTAAAGAAGAAAATCCTCCACCTTCTGCCAACGCTGACGCTGGTGTGAGTCAGAAGGTGGAGGTGGCCGCCGAGGTCCTGCCGCCTGTTTCTGACAATGATATGGAAGTCGAAACTCCAGTTGTGGTAAAAGATAAGAAGTCCTACAAGAGTAAACGCTCCAAGACTCCCGTGCAGTCGGCTGCAGCTAATGTCCTGGAGAAGCCTGTCACGAGGAAGAGTGAAAGGATTGACCGTGAAAAGCTCAAGAGGTCGAGCTCGCCTCGTGGGGAGACGCAGAAGCTTTCTGAATTGAAAGTGGAGGCCGAGAAGGTTTCGAGGAATGCTGCTAAATCCCCAAGTTCTGCTGCAGAGCCAGAAAACGTGGAGCCAAGCTTGCCTATAGGCCGGACTAGGCGCCGAAACGTGAGGTCAGTCTATGCTACCACAGGGGACAACGAAGGCCCATCTCCGGTGAAGGACTCTGTGGAGGTCACTCGATCCACCAGGAAGAGAGGGGAAAAGGAACCGCAGGAAACAGCGACAACTGTTCCTACGACCCCGAGGAGGGGAAGACCTCCGAAAACCCGCCGTAAGCCAGAGGAAGACATCTCTCCAATAAAGACAGAACCAGTTCAGCAAGAGGTGGAGGAGGCTGAAACTAAAGATGCTGTGGAAGCTCCTAAGCCTGCTGAAGGCTGGAGGTCTCCTAGATCCCAGAAGCTAACACACAGTCACTCCTCAGGTGCAGCCAGCCAACAGGGGAAGAAAGGGAAGAATGAACCAAAAGCTGATACATCGGCTGAATCTGAAGATGCCGCTGAAAGAAGCAGTCAGGAATCAAGTGTTGGAGACAACAGCAATAAAGCAAAAGTGACTGAGAAAGAGCCGGCAGCGAGTGAGCAGAAACGTGACAGGAAAGAACTGGACGTGGAGAAAACCCAGCTAGAAATCCCCACGGTAGAGATCATTGAGAAGAAGTCGGCGCCTGAAAAGGTTACGAAATCCAAAAGGGGAAGGTATAAAAATACCAAAACCGTTGTAGATAAAGCATCTGTGTGTCTCAAAAACGTGGAAATACGCCTCAACGTGGACGAAGTCAAGGGTGCCTTGCGGCCGACTGAGGAGGAAGCAGAGCCAGTGGCGGTGTCACCGGCCAAAATGAAGAGCCCCCCAAAGGACGACATCTTGCCGCCTCATTTTGCTAAGAATGAGGTAGAAGATTCATTCCCAGAAACGGAGAAGGAGGTGATCCGAGAACCCAAGCCGTCCCCTGAAGCTGCCCAGTTGGCAAAACAGATTGAACTCGAGCAGGCTGTGGAGAACATCGCAAAGCTCACTGAAACTCCTCCGTCCATTGCTGCCTACAAAGAGCCACCAGCAGATGTGCCTGAAGTTCGTCAGGAGGAGGAGGGAGATAAACCCGCGCATCAGGCCAGTGAAACGGAGCTGGCAGCAGCCATTGGCTCCATCATCAATGATATCTCTGGGGAGACAGAAAGTTTTCCTG
>NW_009930140.1:3494-4723 GCF_000696875.1 Nestor notabilis | reverse complement strand
TCGGAAGCCGAAATCACCACCGAGCCCTTGGTGTTGCCGTCGCCTCGGGAGGAGATGGAGCCCGAGACGGATCAGGCGGTGAATAATATCCTAGAAACTGAGGCTGTCATGGAGCCTGCGGTGCAGCCGCTTCCCAGCTCTGCCCCGTCAGTGGTAGAGGCAGAGAGCAAGGAGACTGAAGTCAGCTTCAGCGAATCCTCCAACTCCGCGCAGGAGACAGAGACCTTGCAGGAGGCTGAAGTTGCTCGGAAGGAAAAGGGCCGTCAGAAAACCACGCGGCAGAGACGCAAAAAGAGCACGGGCAGAAAGGGGGACACTGCTGAAGTCAACACCTTTGAGCCGGAGAGGCTGCAGAGCAAGTCACCCCTCACCAGTGAAGTCAAGGCAAAACCTGAAGAAGTCTTGAAGGAGGAAAAGCAAACAAAACCCGTGGCTCAGGTGTCCGTGGAGCCAAGTGCTTCTGACACGGGCAAGGCTGTTGCTGCTGATGTCGTGGCCGCACATGAAGCTGTTGCTGAGAGCAGCACGTCTCCAAAAGCACCGGCTCCTGCTCCGCTGGACCTGGCCTCCCCACCGGTTCCCCTCGAGGAGGGCAGCCAGAGCGGGTTCAAGATGCGGTCGCCCCTGGAGAACACACCCATCACGCCACCGAGCGCCCCAAACGCCGCCCTGGCTGCAGTCCCCTCAGCCGTGGCAGCAGCCAAGCTGCCCACCCCGGTGCCCGTCACCATCGTCCCCCTTCACTCCGGCGCTGCCAAGGTCCCAGAGTGGATGGTGAGGCATGAGGAGCCCCGTGCCCGTTCCACACCTCCGCCTGCTCTCCCACCGGACACGAAGGCGTCTGATATCGACACAAACTCCAGCACTTTGAGGAAGATCCTCATGGAGCCCAAGTATGTCTCGGCGACGAGCATCACCTCCACGCACGTGACGACGACGCACGCCGAGCCGGTGAGCGCGCCTTGTCTGGAGGAGGCACCTCTTCACCCCGCCGTCGAGGCCATAAAGCCGGTTTCAGAGGAGAAGCCGGCAGTTCCCATCACCAACGCCTTGGACCCACCGGTGGCCGAGGCACCCGTGTTTGGTGAGAAGGAGAAGATAAGTACCGTGATTGCTCCCAAAGCCACTTCTGTCATAAGCAGGATGCCCCACAGTGTGGATCTGGAGGAGGCTCCCAGGATCACCTTGGTGAAGCAAGCTCCCCAAGCCCAGACGTGTCTGGTCAACGC
>NW_009930140.1:0-3459 GCF_000696875.1 Nestor notabilis | reverse complement strand
AGGTTTCACCCGGGATCCATGTCTATTATCGAGGAGAGGCCTGTAGAGACTGGGTCCAGTCCAGGGCTGCGGGTGAACACCTCGGAAGGTGTAGTGCTTCTGAGTTACTCGGGGCAGAAGACAGAAGGCCCTCAGCGGATTAGTGCCAAGATCAGCCAGATCCCCCCAGCCAGTGCTGTGGATATAGAGTTTCAGCAGTCTGTGTCCAAGTCTCAGATTAAGCAGGAGCCCATCACGCCATCTCAGCCAACTCCAAAAGGCTCCCAGACCTCGGCGGGCTATGGGACTGTTTCCACGCATTCTTCCTTGGTACTAGGAACACAACCTTATAACACGTCACCCGTCATCTCCTCCATTAAACAGGAGAAGTCCGACTCGTCCCACCTTTCTGTCCAGACTCCAGCATCTCAGCCTGGGAAAGTCCTCACACAGACTGTAAACACTCCACCCGTACTCGTCCATAACCAGATGGTTGTGAACAAAAAACTCTCTGACCCAGCTGCTCTGAAAGTGGAGACCAAGGCTCTGCAACCCTCCAACTTGAGTCCCGGGGTTAGCCCTCACCACCCTTCCCTCTCTGGGAAGATGCATTCGGAAGCAAACCACCCAGCCCCCCGACGGCCCGGGCGATCCCCCCCCTGGGGGTCACCAAGCAGGAGCCGCACTCGCCGCGTACGAGCGGGCACTCGCCGTCGCCGTTCCCCCGCGCTTGTCATCCCGGCAGTACCTCGTCCCCAGCTTTATCCAGCAGCACCCCGGTCATGCTGGCGCCGGGGATTCCCGTTCCCCAGTACATATCCAGCATGCATCCCGAGCAATCTGTTATCATGCCTCCCCACAGCGTAACGCAGACTGTGTCCCTGGGCCATCTGTCCCAAGGCGAGGTGAGGATGAACACCCCTCCTCTCTCCGGCATCCCTTACGGCATCCGCCCCGAAGCGCTCCACTCCCCCCGAGCTGCTCTGCAACCCCAGATAGAGATCAAAACCCAGCGATCCAGCACGCCCCAGCCAGCTCCCATACGAGACATCGTCATGCCTCCGCTGTCCTCTCAGCATCCCCCTGAGGAGGAGATGCACTACCACCACACCACGGTGTGCCGAGGACCAGCCCCTGTCCAGTCTGACGTGCTGGTGATGCAGCCGGATTACCGCATGCACCCCACGAGCATCAGGCTCGACCAGTACAACGTGCCCCGGGACGTGAGGATGATCATGCACCCACACATGGCTGCAGTGGGCGAGCACCACTCGGAGACGAGACAATCCCGAACGCCTGAGGGGGCCGTGAAGACTCCCCCTGTCAGTAAAACCCCACAGCCTGGGAAGGAGACGCCCAAACCCTCGGAAGGGAAGATGGCACATTCTCCTCACAGCGAACACCGGCTCCTCAGCGTCCCCTCCAGCAGCCAGCTGCCTGGACTGCCCCTGTCGCAGCCGGTGGTGGTACCACACGGGGTACAGATCATGCACCCCGCGGGGAGCTCCTTTCACGACTACCGGTCTGTGTACGGGGACATGAGGAACTACCACACCGCGGCACAGCTCGGGCACCCTCAGTTCCCGGGCGCCTCGCCCATCGGGCTGCCTTCCCGGAGCATGACCCCGTCTCAGGTGAGAGATACAAACCTACCTTCTCCTCCTGCCTGAGATCTGGAGTGCTTTGAGCTAATAATATGGCTCTGCATGGCCTCACGAGCTGGGTTTAGTGCTCCGTGGTTAGGCTCCAAGCCCTGCTCCGGTTCATAGCACAAGAGGAGCCACTTCTGTTTGGAAGTGGGATTTGAAAGCTGCTCAGCATTTAGAGGAAGCTAAAATAACCCCATTTTCTGAACCACTCTAGGACTCAAACCAGAAGGTGTGAAGCTGCCTACAGGTTTCTAGACGTAGAGGTGATGGGGGGAGAGTTATCAGCATTGAGGTGGTGCATAGGTCAGACATTCTTGGATGGATGCTGTGGCTAAGAATGGGCTGGGGACAGGATTCAGGGGCTGTGGTTTCAGCTCTCAGATGTGAGAATCTGCTGGGCTGGCCTTGGAACGGGGGGGAAACTAGTCCAGGCACTACCACGGCAGGGCTGGTGCTGTGTTGTGGAGACCCACGTTTCTCCACCAGCGATCTGATGGTGTCCTGGCAGCTTTATCATTGAGTTAACAAGTTCTGATATGCCCATTGCCTAAAACCTTGTCTTTCTCCCCGCCGCCTGCTTCCCAGGGTCTGTCGGAGGGTGAACACTCGCATCCCAGCCAGCCAGTTCGCAGCAAGACCCCTCAGATCCCTCAGGATCCCAAGGGCCAAGCGGCAGCAGGGCCGGAGCAGAGTCACCACCCCACTGTAAATAGGCATGCAGCGCAGATAGACCCTCACGTCCACCTTCAGAGGGCACAAGGGGACACGGGCCAGACCTCCTACCCTTCGCCTGTGGCCATTTCAATCAAGCAGGAGCTTCCATCACCGCACCAAGCCCAGGCTGTTCCCAAGCAATCCATGTTTATCCCCACGACATCAGGTGCTGGGGCCCCGCCGGGGCTGCCCCTCAATCGCCCCGAGCCCCAGTCTGCTCTCAAACAGGAGCCGTCTCCTCACCCTGTGTCGCAGAGACCTGTGGATATGGTTCAGCTTCTGACGGTGAGTATTGCTTCATCTTCCTCTCCTGGCCACGGAGCCTTGTGCTCCTTGACCAGGGAGAAATAATCAGGTTCTGTGTAGCTTCACTGTCTTCTGGTACCAAAACTGACCTCTCTTGGAATCCCACACTTCACATACAGAGATCGATTATCTCTCAGCTTCCTGGGCTGTTTCTGTCCCTGGTGAATTTTAGCCACGTTCACTAGAGCCTCACAGTAAGGTAGCATTAATCTCAGAATCCCAGACTGGTTTGGGTTGAAGGGACCTTAAAGCTCATCCAGTTCCAACCCCTGGCCGCGAGCAGGGCCACCTTCCACTAGAGCAGGTTGCTCCAAGCCCCTGTGTCCAACCTGGCCTTGAACACTGCCAGGGATGGGGCAGCCACAGCTTCTCTGGGCACCCTGTGCCAGCGCCTCAGCACCCTCACAGGGAAGAGCTTCTGCCCAAGAGCTCATCTCAATCTCCCCTCTGGCAGGTTCAAGCCATTCCCCTTGTCCTGTCCCTCCAGGCCCTTGTCCAAAGCCCCTCTCCAGGTTTCCTGGAGCCCCTTTAGGTACTGGAGCTGCTCTAAGGTGTCCCCTTGAGGAGCCTTCTCTTCTCCAGCTGCCCCAGCCCAGCTCTCTCAGCCTGGCTCCAGAGCAGAGCTGCTCCAGCCCTCGCAGCAGCTCCGTGGCCTCCTCTGGCCTCACTCCAGCAGCTCCACGTCCTTTGTTTGTGTTTAATATTCCCTCTCCTCTCTTCCCAGAAATACCCCATTGTCTGGCAGGGCCTCTTGGCTCTGAAGAACGACACGGCCGCTGTTCAGCTCCACTTCGTCTCTGGTAACAACGTC
>NW_009930139.1:13793-15620 GCF_000696875.1 Nestor notabilis | reverse complement strand
GTGGCCCCCGTCTGCTGAATAAACTGCTGCAAATTACACTGCCTCAGCTCCTTATTTAACTCCTCCAGCTCTTGGGTCTGGGCCTGCAAAACACACACCGAGGGGGAGGACAGGGTGAGCTGCGTGTCCCTCCCATGCCCCAAAACCAGCTGGCATACCCACCCCGGGGCTGCTTCCCCTAGCTGAGGCTTACCCTGCCAGAGCTAGCAGAGACCTCACGGGCAGCGTGGCTGAGCCACCCCTCTCTGAGGGCCTGTGGGAAGAGGGGATGAAGAAGGCATTGTTTTGGGAAGAGCCCTGCTTTGCTGCATCTCCACAAGAGGGTGCGAGCAGCCACCAGACTGTGGCCATTGTGGTGTTGGGAGATGCCAAACACAAATGAAATGCTCAAGACAAGATGCTGGAGGCATGGCCACCCTGGGGAAGGGCAGCTACCACTGCCTGGCTGGGCAAAAGCTTCTCCATTTTCCTCCACTGAAGGGGACCGGTGGGCAGAAAGCAGGCATCATGCAGTGCCTGTACTCCCTGAATCTGGGAGGCAGGCAAGCCAGGAAGCATCACAGCTCAGCCCCACAGCTGCCGTCACCACACTGCACAGGCTCCTGCACAGTTTGCATGGTCAAAAGGTTTCATGCACAGGCACCATGGGACCTACACTGTCCTATCCCCCTCTGTGACTCCTTTATCCAAGATGATATTTACCCTTATGCCAACGCCACTGACCCTGCACATGGACCATTTGCTCCGGCACCATTATCCATGCGGTAGCAGGGTGATGCTGTGCTTCCTGTGCACCAGCCAGGCGGAGACCCAGCCCAGATGCAGCTTGCACAGGGTCAAGCTGCATTTGTGTGGGACCCTGTTCTGGCTGAGTAAGAGCAGTGGTGTCCCTCTGACAATGGTTACTGCCACTGAGCCACCTCCACACACCCAGACCCATGTTCACCAGTCAGGTGTGGCAAGACCAACCCCACACAACCCATCAGCCCCCATACTGCTGGAAGGCTGGTCCCATTACATCCCGAAGGTCATAACACCCCATGGGGCTGCTTGACCTGGTCCTATCTACCTGCAGGTTCCTTTCAGCTTCCTCCAGGGCCTTCTCCACACTGGCCAGGTTGCTCTCCAGCTGGGTGCCTTGCTTGACCTTGGCCTCTAGGTCCCTTTTCATCTTGGCAGCCATGTCCTCCAGCTCTGTGGGGCTGGGCACAGGGATCTCCTTCCCCCTCTTGGCTCTCTCTGCCATCTCCCACTGGATCTCCTCCTGCAGGGCTTCGGTCCTGGCACTCAGCTCATAGATCCTCTGGGTGTACTCCTCCAGACTGGCCCGGAGGCTCCTAACCCGCTCCTGCCGCTCCCGCTCACACTCCTTCTCCAGCTGGAGCTCTGTCTGCCAAAACTCCTCCTCGCCCAGCTCTGTCTCGTTCCTCCGCACCAGGTGCTCCAGGTAGAGAATCTCATCCTCCTGACCTGTGAACCGGCCACGCTCCCAGAGCCGTAGGTCCGTCTTGGGTCCGTCTCCAGGGTGTCCCCATGGGCCTCCAAGGAATGCAGCTGTTCCTGCTGCCGCAGCACCCTCCTAAACAGCTCCTCCTTGGAAGGCTGGAGGATCCCACCACCCTCCAAGTCCATCCCTTCCCGTGCTTGGTGCCTCCATCGGCTCATGACAAATGGGTCACCTGCAGGACCCAAGTTGAAAGTCATGGATTTTTTTGGCTCCCGGGAACGGGGTGCATCTGTGCTGGCAGGCCTGGGCTTGATGGGCAAGCTGGCCCGGATGAACGTCCTCTCAGGGGCTTGGGGGGGCACCCCCCAGGGGGGCCGGCC
>NW_009930139.1:11833-13715 GCF_000696875.1 Nestor notabilis | reverse complement strand
CTGCCGCTCCTTCTCCCGCAGCTTCTGCACCAGCACATAGCGGCCTGTCTGACCTGCCAGGAGGAGGTGAGCACGTCAGACTGGGAAAGCCACGGCCAGCAGCGGTGTGCTGAGGCTGCTGACATCCCCCGAGCCCCAAAGCAGGACCCCTACCCACCCAAGGTCTGCTCTTCCCAGGAAGCACCTGCAGATGGGGCATTCCCTTGGCAGATGCCACCACCAGCAAAGGGGCATCCCTCCTTCCCCAGCAGATAGACATGGCTCACCTATGGCCCGTGCCAAGGCGATAACCACTTCTTGGCAGGTGGTTTGTTCCGAGACGCCACAGACAACCCTCTGGATTCCGTCCACCCAGACCTTCAGCTCCATCCCCACAGCTGCCGGGCCTCAGGCGCACTGACTCATTGCAGGACGAGTTGTCTGCAGGGAGAAAAGAAACCGGATTTCCATCCCAAGCTGCTAATGAGGAATACGAGAAGCTTTACGAGCAGCGTCAATGATCATCTTTTAACACCAGCATCCCTTATGGTGCACCATAGACCAAGCAGCTGCTCGCTGCTGCCCTCCTTCTGTCCGCGGCTCACCCTGCACACAGATTGCACGTTTGTTGATTTTATTAAAACACTGGAGTTTACCTGAAAAAAGAAAAAAAAGAAAAAAAAAAAAAAAAAAAAAGAAGCTGTTTGATTTTTTTTTCTTCTCATGTCTGAGCAGTGGGTTCAAGATCTTCCCGTGGTGGAAAATGATGGGGGTTGTGTATGCCCAGAAGAAGATGTCCAGGTTATTTTGGCTGCAAGCACATCTCTTTAATGGGTTGTTGAACTTTCACTGTGATTTCTCTTACAATTTGGCAGTACAGCACCACACAATAGTAGAAAAGGCAGAGAAACCACTGGCTGTGCATGCTTACAATAGGATATTGAGAGAAGGTGCAGATAGTGCACATTTTAATCTATTTACCTCCATGTCAATTTATCAGAGAGTGATGAAGCAATTAAAAATTTTGTGCACCTCTGCACAAAACCAGAGGTGGTGTTTGGAAGGGGGAGCCAGGCAAAGCCCGGGCTCGCGGGGGATGCTCTGCCCAGCACTGGCACCCAGCCTGACTCCCACCCGGCTGTTACTTCTCCTATGTTCAAGTAACACCCATCAGCCTGGGTGCACCCAACTCCTGCCTCTTCCAGCACCTCAACAACTGCAAAAGTCTTCAAACAACCACCCCCCCCCAAAAAAAAACCCCAACCAACTAATAAAAAAAATTAAGCACAATTTGTAAAGGACTCAGATATTTAAGCTTATGGTGTTTTCAAACACACTGCAAAGATGTACCTTCTCCCCCCGCCCCAACACTCTCTTTTTCTAGCATCAAGCTCATCTGAAAGCCATGGGCAGAAGACTGTATACAGGAGATTACCAGGCCCTCTGTCCTGAGGGTCCTAAACCACTTTCCCAGCCTAACCCAGTTGGTTGCAGCCTCTCCATCCCTCGGCTGCAGCTCTCCCAAGTTTGTAGCCAGGCTGCAAGAAAGCTTGGCCTCAGGTTAAACACCACTTCTTGCTTGTTGCCCGCTTGAGTAACTGAAGGGAGGGCTCGAAGGGTCATACAGGAGATTACCAGGCCCTCTGTCCTGAGGGTCCTAAACCACTTTCCCAGCCTAACCCAGTTGGTTGCAGCCTCTCCATCCCTCGGCTGCAGCTCTCCCAAGTTTGTAGCCAGGCTGCAAGAAAGCTTGGCCTCAGGTTAAACACCACTTCTTGCTTGTTGCCCGCTTGAGTAACTGAAGGGAGGGCTCGAAGGGTCTCATTCCCAGTGATGAGGGATTTTAGCCATAATGTGAGAAACACAAGGAGACACAGGGGAAGACACAGCTTGCTGAGGCCAC
>NW_009930139.1:11473-11779 GCF_000696875.1 Nestor notabilis | reverse complement strand
GAGCGGCTGCCACAAATACCTTGGCGCTGAGCTCATGTTTGCCTTGGCTGGGCGGCCGGGGAAAACTGATGGGGGTGAAGGGCACCCTGTGCTTGGCTGGTCTCCCTGTGAGCCCAAACCCACTAAGATTTGCAAGGTCCAGCCCAATTTCACCCCAATGCCGGGCTTTGCCATCAATGCCCCCACTCCGTGCATTCTAAGCCAGAAGTGGCCCCTGGCGCAAAGTCCAAGCACCTCCACGGCACCACCCAGCTCACCCAAAGCCACTGGTTCCTCCCCAACACAGCACCCTAATGCCAAATCTAG
>NW_009930139.1:10221-11427 GCF_000696875.1 Nestor notabilis | reverse complement strand
CTACGGACCCAGCTAACATTAAACCCGGCTTCCCCTGTCCTGACTCCAGGGTAAGGTCAGGAGCTTAGAAAGAAATAAGAGAACAATAACCCAGGTGTCTCACAGCCTTACCTGGCCCGGAAATTCCAGGGGTTGCCGAATGCTGCCGGGTGCGGGAGCAGGATGGCTGCCGGCACACCAGTCCCAGGCACCTGCTTGGGTTCAAACCCAGCACCAACCTCCGGCCCCGCCTTGGCAATCATTTACCAGCAGCACTGCTGCCAAAGAGCTGGGAGCAGCAGCAGCTTCTCTCCCGATACAGGGGAAACCACCCAAAAAGCAGCTGATGCGCCTCTCCTGGACACATCCTCAAGCACCAATCCAATCATTTTTATTACTATGTCCTTAAATCCTGGCAAGCACAGGGCAGCCCTGTTAACCAATTGCTCACCATAATCCAAGTTTTTGTTGGGGTGTGCTGTCCCCAGCTCGTAGCCAGATAGGAGATGTTATCTGCCCCCTTGCAAGGGGGTGGTAAATACGGCTGGGAGCTGCTCCCTCCTCGCCTGCCCTCCTCACCCCTTCCAGGGCAGGATCATAGAATCACAGAATGGTCTGGGTTGGAAGGGACCTTAAAGCTCATCTAGTCCAAGCCCACTGCCATGGGCAGGAACACCTTCCACTAGACCATGCTGCCTAAAGCCCCATCCAGCCTGGGCCTGAACACTGCCAGGGATGGGGCAGCCACAGCTTCTCTGGGCAGCCTGTGCCAGGGTCTTGTCACCCTCATCATGAAGAATTTCTTCCTAATGTCTAATCTAAATCTACCCTCTGTCAGTATCAGGATCAGCTCTCCCAGCCCACCTGCTCTCTTCCCTCAAAGCCCTGGCCCCCATGGAGGAGCTGATGGGATGAAGGCTCATCCTCATCTGGGGGGATAGCAATGCTCCCTGCTCAGGGGGACACATTACAATCTGCATGCAGCATCTTGTCTGCAGTATCCTACCACACAAGCATCACCTCTGCTGTAGCCCCACTCTGCTCTTTACCATCACTTCTAAAATAATAAGCAGCTGGGGGGCACTCTCATTCCTCCACTTGCAAATATAACCCTTCTCTATCCAAGCTTTACTGCCAACCCCCTGCTTTAGTTAGCAAGTGTCTTTGTTACACCACCAGGTAGCATAAAGGGCTCTTGTCCCGCATTTCTGCGGGAAGCAGCACTTC
>NW_009930139.1:0-10164 GCF_000696875.1 Nestor notabilis | reverse complement strand
GGTCCAGCCAGCTGCCAGTCCTGCTGGCTGTCCCCAGAACAGCACAGGGAAGTGAGCAGGTGGCTGTAGGCAGCAGGAAGCATCCCAAAAGCTGCTCTCATTTTATTCTTACAACCCCCCTCCATGGATTTATAAATAATTTTAATTGGAAATAGATTAGCAAAGTGAGTTTTTGCTCCCTTCCCCATGCAATGGGTCCTAAAATTAAGGGTAAGGATGATTCATACCACAATTCCACCAAATTTCCTAACTGGAAATTGGAATTTCACATGCTGATGGGGCAGGGGGAGGGGGAAAGGGGGGAGTTTATTGTGGGGTTTTTTTTTAATTAACAATCTCAGATCCTGCAGCTTTATGTTGTTTCCTGGCTCTGCCATCTCCCAGTCTCCCCGAAGCTGCTGGGCTAAAAGAAGAGGAGTTGAAGGAGCATTTCTGCATGTGCAGGAGGGGGATGCATGTTTTGCACAGCTCCTGTGGCTGCCGGGGCTCACAAGGGTTTGTCCTGAACCTATTAGTTCAGGTTCAGTCCCCAAACCTGAACTAATATATGGCCAGCCAAGAAAACTGGCCAGCCATCCTCCTTACAGAAGTGAGGACCACCATCAGTTTGCAGGGACTCCCCCCACATCCTCCACAGGAATTCTCAGAAGCCGAGACAGCACCTTCCAGCCAAGGGTTTGCAAGTGCATTTCTCCCACACAGAAAAAAACTCTGTAGTACCAGCATGAAAGTTTTGATCCAAGCATCCCACCAGTGCTGAGTTTCACTCATTTTGGGGGGCTCACTTGCCTCCCTTGCTATGTCCACCCCTGGCAGAGAGCTGGGTACAGGACTGGGCAGGCAGGAAGCACAGGGAGAGCTTCCCAGCAAGCCTAATTAATACTGCAAAATCCAGAAGACTAGAAATCCTTTCGCATCAGGGCTTGGGCTGGGGGTTAGAAGATTCATAACTAATAAATAAAGATGTATTTGTACTTGAGCTCACCAAGGTGTCTATGGGGCCAGCAGCTCTGCATCCCTTTGGATGCGCTCCAGGCAGATGCTGGGGTACTCTTGGTCATTTTATTTCTGCTTTGAACCTGACCCTCTCACTCCTCTGCTGCCCTGTGCTGGTGGGATGCTCATCCCAGCTGTGTGCAGACACACAGGTAAAGAAAACCTGAATACATGAGTAAACAGCAAGTGATGAGGGGAGGAGTTGCCCGTGCCACCATCCTGCATGCCGGAACACTGGCACGATGGTTCTGACTCACTGCCCAGGATCAGCTGCTGTGGTGATGCATCCAGCAGCTATTTAATGCTTCCTGAGGGCTCTCCTTGCCCCAAGCATGGACACCAGAGGGAAGAGATGGTACTTGCCCACATGCTGAAACCTTCTAGTGAGACAGAAGCCTTGCTGTTACTCAGATGTGGACAGGTGACCCAACACAGAGAAGAGCCCACTGACAGTGCTCATCCTGTGGCAGGTTGGAGGAGACAGGCCTTGGTCCAGGCTCTCTTCCTGCCCATTGACAGTGTCCTCCTGTCTTAGCTCCCTCTTTTGAAGCGGCATCACCCACCCTCGGCTGGGCTGTTGCAGGGATAGAGCAGCTCTGCTGGGCTTTCCACACCACGTCTATTGCAGGCCAGAAGGTGACACTGCAGTCAAAGCTTGGGGTCATCACCAAGGGCTGACGGCACTGGCAGGTCCAATGCTGGGCAAAGATCAGCCACGGCAAGGCTTGACAGTGTGGCTCTTCCTGGGCTGGCAGGTCCCACGCTGGGTAGAGATGATCATCCACAGCTCTGTGCAGCAGAATCTGGCTACCACTGTTGGTCACTGCCACTGCAGCAGGGAGCACCAGGCAAAGCCCTGCCCGCAGCCATGCGGTACAGGACCTTTCCACAGTGCCATGCTCATCCTGAGGATGCTGGCCCTGGCATCCCAAGTGGACACCATCTCCTAGCCTAGTGAAAAGCAGCGAAGAGTGCCACCTGCCAAAAAGAGGTCATCATCCTCTCCTGCAGCGTGGAGGCCATCAGGGTGCAAGCAGGACACAGGTGTGGGGCTCCAGCCCAGGGCAGCAAATGGGTTACTTTATCCCCATGCAAAGAGCTGACAGGGGTTAAACAAGCTCAAGAGGTGACAAACAAGTCCTACCAGAGCAGTCACAGCCCAGAGAGGCAGCTCTTCATCCTGTCACAGGGAGGGTGTGCAAGCATTACTCACCCCCCAGGCCTACTGAAGCTACCGCCTCTTACGCAAGGTGGCCACAAGCACCCAGGAGCAAGGAAGCAGCAGGCGCAGGGCTCTAATTCACACCCAAATGGCTTATTTAGGGGTAGCCATAATAATCCCTGCATGCTTGATCCACCCATCATGCCCCATTCAGCCCCTTGCTCTGCCACAGCATGCCTGACAGCAAGTCCTAAAAATTGGCAAATACTGAAACTAGTAATTTTAAAACCATGAGGACTTTGAGAATGCCACTTTTTTCTCCTCCTTCAGCTGGAGAAGCCCCAGCTGGGGACGGGGATCACCACTGCAAATACACCCTGAAGGTGCAGCTTTACCAGAGAGGTGCGGATGGATCCCAAACCACATGCACCTCCAGGCTCTGCTTCACTTTGATAGCAAGCAGCTTTTGCTGGAGGCATCTTACGATGCATAATACACACTTGGCATCTCCAGAAGTTACATTCATGTTTCAAGGGCTTTTTGCACCCAAAGGAGATTGAAGACTAGGAAAACAAAGTCCTGTGGTACTTGCATTGGCAAGAAACATCACTTGAGCTTGAAGCCACAGACCACTGTCTAAATCCCATGGCATCCCAAAGGGGACATGTCCCATGTATTAGGATCTTGCAGGAACTGCCTGAAGAGACAGATTTCTGGAAAGCCATAAGCACCATGCCAGCAACCCCCCATTAAGAGTAAATTAGAGGGTTAGGGATCTTCTGCTCTACTTCCTCCCCAGAATTACAGACCCATGTTAACATGCCCAGGGTATACAGGCAAGCCTGGCCAATGCTGAGCAGGGTGGGAAGAGCCAGGGACAAATCCTGCCCTGCACTGTGACACCGGACAGGGACTGGCCTTGGGGTGATGGCCTTTCACAGGGATTTAGGGGATGGAGGCTCACAACCCAGCTGATGCAGAAGCATCTCACCCTGTCCCAGCTCTACCTGCAGAAACTTCTCTCACCATTTTTTCCACCCAAGCTTTTGGGTCTGCTACAGCACCAGACCCACACAAAGGCTTCAGAAACAGCACTGGGAGGGAGCTGGGGAACCTTTTTCCCCATCTTAAATCACAGCTGGTGACCATGGCAGGCAAGTATTGAGAGCTATGTTGAAACATCAAGGATTGCGGGCAGCGATGACATGTCAAGGACGTTTACTAGCCAGTCCACCCCACGAATGAACAACCAACCAAAAGCTCGTTATAAATTAAAAGCAGCAAAAAAACCCCCAACAACCCTTCACCTACTGCATGCACTCAAGTTACAGCATTTCAGCCTGGAAGGCGAAGGATCATCTTCCTCACCTTAATGCATTGTATTTCTCCCTTGCAGCACTACTGTCCACAGGAGGAGTAGAGCTGGCAAGGCTGGCTAGTACAGTCTGCTGTAAAGATGAAGGCTTGCAAGGGACACATTAGCAGCACCTGCTGTTGCTGTAACCATTACCATCAACCACAGACACGCAAGTGAAGAGCAGCTTCATGGAAACAGCTGAGAGTAAATTCGTAGTTTCTTCTCAAGGGGGCGAAGCAAAATTAGCAATGTTTAGCTTAGAGGGGAAAGAAGAAAAGCTCTTGCACTGCCATGCTCCTTTTTTTCTTGTGCAATTGAACCTGCCCAGGAAGGGCTGGGAAAGTATTTAGGTGTCCAGCTCCCAGCACAGGGGCAAGGCTGGGTGTAGGTACCTTTGGGCTCTAGACTGACCTAGATCAGGCTTGAGGATTAGGGCTTGGATTTGAAAACCTTTCAGGGTTGAGTCCACCCCACAATTTTTCCATAAAACTATTGCCTTGTTTTAATGCAAAAAAATTTGGTGCTTGCCGTCAAGGCACTGCTGCACTGAGCAGCCACTGTCCGGCTGTGAGCCCCAGCACAGTAGTGCTGGGATGCCCAAATGCTCATTGTCTTCGGTGGAAGACTCATAATCCAGCTGCTAAAAGCCAAGTTCTGAGGGGTATTTGCCAGACCATCCGCATGCAAACACAACCCCTCCACACATCTGCCAGCAGGTCCAGCATCTCTGTAGCATTCATCTCCCACAGCAGTGATCAGGGAAAGCATGATGCTGTTTGTGACTATTCCCTCATTACTACACACAGCCCATTCCCCAAGTCAGAAAACAGCTTGTATTTCTCATCGCACAGCAGGTGCAAGAGCCTGTTTAAGCCTTGGAAATAGTCTGAAATACCCAGAGAATACCTACTTTCTCCTCCTCAGCCGAAGAGGAGAAGTGGTTTAACTTCCTGCAAATTTCCACTTCCCCAATCCAAGGGCGGGACCAAAATGGGAAAAACCCGGTCAATGATCTACTTTTCCCAATGCCTCCAAAGAACCTGAAATGACTCTCAGAATTCAGCTTCCTTGTGACACTTGCCTGGTCCAGCCCAGAGGATGAGGTGCACCTTGGCCACCTACAAGTCAAGTGGAGACAGACGCTGACCTGCCGCTCTCCATGTCTCATCTCAAACCGAGCAAGGATTTTATTTCCATAGGACTATAGGAAATTTCAGGCTCTGCACCTCTCCTCTGAGTAGGACCAGGGACATGAAAAAGCCAAATGGCCCACAGATATTCTCCCCCTTAACCTGCCTTCCAGCCTCCTTCAGAAGAGCTGACATAAGCCAGCAGCAAACCTCCTTCCACTCTAATTCTCATCCTAGGAGAGAGGATAATTAACAAGTTAGCAAATGCAAAACTGGGGATAAACCTTCCAGATTTTGTTTTCAATTTCCAGAATAACTTGCAGGTTCCTACCCTGCCTTGGAAAGCGGTCACACATCAAGGACACACTGCTGGGTCTCCAGAAAAGAGGATTCACTGATGAATATGCAGGTGCATGCTGCCACAGATATTTATTTATAACTTTGTAGGATTAAAAAGGCCTTTAATGACCATTTGCCGAGAGCTGAAATCACTCCTTTCTCTCTCTCACACGCACAGGCACAGAGTCAAACAAAGAAGAGACCCAGAATTAATCCAGGCTGAAATCTTTGATAAGACACTTGGGTATTTTAGAAGCCTCTGCTTTCACGCTACCTGGCACATGATTAATTAGGCAGAGGCACTATCAATCCCTGCCTGAACCCACCCAGAGATAATAAGCCCTTTAAAGCACTAAAATGGACACACATCTCTGGAGAGGCAACCCAAACCCCTCTTTGGCACTAAAATACAAGGGGCCATCCATTGGGGTGGTACAAGTCACTGTCCTTGAACAAGCGATGGAGATCATGGCTGCATAACTGACTTTAACCCCTGAAACCACCTTGCTGGGAGGCAGTGAACCTCTGGCTGAAGGGGTTTTGATGGGCAGAGGTCTCCATCTCCCACTCCAGACATAGGCGTCATCCTTACAAACGCTAGAGGGTCAAGGGATCCGCTCGGACTTGGTTTTATCTGGAGGACCAAGATGGGATGGAAATGGGTGCCAGGAACTACACTGGCCCTCTTGCCTGCATGGAGAGGGAGATGCAATAAAAATATCTTGTTTTTTCAGAAGTATTGAGGAGCTTAATCCTCATGCAACTCATGCTCACCTGGGGTTGCTTTGGAGAAATTCAGCCTTTTGAACCTCATACCCCAACTTCTTTATGCTCCCAGCAGGTCACTAAAAAGCCAAACGAATTCAAGGACTACAACAGCAAGTCCAACATCACAGCCTAGGCAATCCTCAGACCACACTAAAACACTCCAATAATTACTTGAGGTGGAGCAGGTTTGAGGGACAACTAGCCCTCAGAGTGCAGCATCTCAAAGACAAAAAGCTATATTGTTTCTAGCACATCTAATCCTGAGTTCCAGGGACATTTCCCTGCCAGAGTGGGAGAGCAAACGTCCTTTTGCAACATAAGATGCTGAGTTTGCAAGATTCTTAAAAGATTAGAAAGAGCAATAGGAGAGGAACAAAAGCAAACAAACAAGAAAACCACCAAAAAAACCAAACCCAAACCCAACCCACCACAAAAACCCCACAACTGGCAAAAAAAAAAAAGCCAAACAAATAAGCCCTACAGGAATCCTTTCCATGGCAGGAATCCCTGTGCAGATACAGCTTTCTTCCCCATTGATGGCAGGGCAGGTGGGAATACCTTGGACCAGGTATGATGTGGTACGACCTGGTGCCCAGGCTGGGTTAGCTCTGGGAAAGCCTCACAGAGCCACCCCTTTGGGATTAGACCCTGAGGACTGAACAAGCTGCCCTGAGGAAGCTCTGTCCCAGAGGAATGAGGCCAGGGAGGAGAGGAAGGCAGCACTTCCCTGGAGCAAGCCTAGGAAATACCTGACTTTCTACAGTCACAAACCATTAAGCAAAGACCTGGGCATACTGGTCAAGGGCCCAAGGAGACCACAAGCTGCTTCCTGACAATTAAGCTCAAGTTTTCCCTCACAGAAGCAAGGGGTGTGTCAAACTGCAGGAACTAGGTAGCATCAATCACAACATGCTAAGAGGAAAAGCCTGGTCCACCCAGCCTTCTCACTGCACGTATGCTTGGCTCTTTGCAGAAAGGAGCAGTGTCACCTCCCAAACCCGCCAGAACTTGAGTGGGGGGGGGTGGGGGTGGGAATCAGCAAGTGAAAACAGCAACCTCAGAGACTCCAAAAAAACCAACCCAACCCTTTTTTATTCTTATCTACATATGTCCGTGGTGTTCACTCAACACCCTGCACACCACCAGCTGCCTCATGCAAGAGACCAATCCAGAGGCAGAGACCAGCTCCCTGCTGCATGCCCACACCTCCCAGGGAAGGCGATATTCCCCGCAGGAATCATTAAACAAGCAAGAGCTCCTGTCCCTTGCCAATGGCTTCCCCATGCTGGCAGAAAGAGCAGGGAGCAAAAGGGAGCCTGCTGTTCATCAAGATTCTCTGCTGACCCAGCTACTCATCTATAGGGTGCTACAGGTACCTCTAAAGTCCATGTGCTCAGGAGCACAGTGCTAGGTCTAACAACATGCGGAACATCCAAGGAGGATGCTGGACCCTAATACACTGTTGAGAGCAATGTGGCATCCCCTGCCAGTTATGCAGGAGGCACTTGGGAGACATAGGAAGGTTTGAGCATGCAGCTTTTAAGACCAAGAGCTCCAGCAAGTCCTGTACTGCAGCAGGGTTACAAAGCAGAGCAGAGGAGGGCTTCCCAAATTGAGGCAGTGCTCAGCTGCCCCGGCTCAGGGCTGATCCACCCATGTCTTCAGGTAAGAAGTGCTGCGTTGTGGCTTCCCCCCCCTACTTTTTTTTTATTGTGGATGACTAGCCTGAGGCACCTGGAAGCATCTCAGCCCTCCAGAAAGTGCTGACTCTAGTCCACAAAAAGGCAGATAATCAGCTGCTTTTAGACACTCACGAACTTGGCATCTGAAAAATGGTAGGGCATGAAATTGTTAGCAATCATTTACAATAATAGGATTTTGTTAGAAACTTTGCGTGGAGACACATTTATGCCTTAATTTGACTACACAGGTTTACAAGGGCACAGACAAGTTGGGACAGATCATGGAACATCCCTTAAAAAGATGCTCTTAAAAACAGCGCATACAAACAGAGCTAATACTTAAAACATCCCTCACACCTTTATTTAAACTCAGGCACAGAGCAACCCATCTCCAGGCAGCACCTGGACTTCTTCCTAGCTCACCACAGCACCCGACATCACAGACTCAGCTCTGAAGCCTTGGCACAAGCACCATGGCCTCCCAGCCAGGGAGGATTAACCACTTGTCTGGATTTGGTCCCAAAACATACAGCAGAATGGCTCGGGTCACTTGCAAGCCACCACTGGAGGTTTTTTCCATAGCACAGGACACACACAGGACAGGGCAAACAGACATTTAAAACACGGATGAGATGAACCAGTAGGGCAATACTTGTCTGCAGCACGTGGCAATGGTAAAGGCAACCACAGCACATCTCCACTGTAGAGGTGGACAACACACACATTGTCGAAGCACACCAGCTCCCGTTTTACCTTCAGTCTCCAAAATACTTCATCACAGAAGCTCCTCTGTTTGCATGGGTGCAGTAAATTGTGTATCTTCAGCACTTACACCATACTACTTCTTTTGGTCAAGTAATATTTCAAAGAGCAGGGACGGAAGCATGCTGGGATGATTCAGGCCGGCCACTGCCACACAGCTTCTGCCAGCTACCACTTGCTGCCGAAAGGTTTGGTCAAGCCTGGCAAGCTCCCAGCGTGCTCACTGGGGCCTGCAGGCACCCAAAGCTACAGGGCACCTGAGCACAGCTCTAACTTTTTCTTAAGCATAAGGTATTTAAAATAAATCAGATTTAGTTCCTAAGCTGGTTTATTATCTCATGGTCAGACTGTCAAACAGTCTTCAAGCCCTGGGTAGAGCTAACTCCCACATCTCTCTTGCACTCACTCGCAGAGTCTTAATTTTTAGAGCAACCAGCACACCTTCCTAGGGGATTTCAAGAGTGCAGAACCCCTGGACTCCCAGTGCTCAGTACTGTGGGGTGCTGGGCACCTGCAGGCACTTCAAGCTGCAGTGCTCCCCAGCCTGTGAAAAGGTGGAAGAAAGGCTTTAGGAAGATGCATTCACTTGTGTGTGGGGCTTCTCAATTTCCATGCTATTTCTTTCAAGAGGGCATTGGGGAAGCCAGCAGAGCTATGCTGAGAGGGAGACCAGGCACTGTTCTCAGGATCTCCCAACAGATAAACGGCAGATAACCGAGCTGTGGGAGGATTCCTGGCATTCCGGTGGCACCAGCAGAAGGTAAGAGCATCCCCCCCTTCCCCAAAACCCCCTCCCAAACAGACACTGCCAGCACTGCCCAGTAAGGAAGCCAAGCAGCATTCAGATATGCTTCCTGCTCATAACCACTGCAGATAGAGCATGTGCACACATGCATTTGCTCTTTTCTCCCTAGGAAGAGCTGCAGTTCTCGCTGCATGAAGAGTGCGGCCCCACACAGCTACCCTGCAAGGTGAGCCAACGGCTGTGCGTAGCATCCCTGTCCCGTCCTGGCTGGATCCAGTGCCCCACCATTTGACAGCTGAGCTCTGGTGCTCATGCTGCCACACGTTCCGGGGCCTGGCGCCTGCCCGGCAAGTCTCAGCAGAGCACCAAGCCAGGGCCCGTGAGTGCGCCGTTAGCACCGGCATCCAGGGAAGCCGAGCCTGGCTTACTGTGAGAAGCACCCGCAGCTCCTATCTCACCTCTTTGGATCATTTCTCACCCATTTTCACTTGCCTTTCCCTAATTTCTCCTGAAATCGGCCATCCAGAAGTGAGTGCCATGGGCTGTGCCGGTGGCAGCAGCTCTGTTCTAGTGCAAGGTGCATGACCCCTTTCTCCATGCAATACCACCCTCAAACCCCATTGGGATCTTAACACGCAATTACAAAGTGCGGTTGCAGGGCAAGGAAAAAAACAGGGAGAGGAGTTTGTTCTCCCACCAGCAGTGGGCCACAAGCAGAGTTACGAAACAACCTGCTGGCAGAGTTCACAGAAGGCATCAGAAGTATGCAGTGAGGAGCCAGGCTCTTATCGAGGAATTTAACCCCTCTCCTCAGGGAGCTGGAGACGTCTCTGAAGGGGGGGGAGGATGGACAGCTTTGCCCTGTGGATGCAGACTGTGAGAGGAGGCTCCTGGCACGGGTAGCTGAGATCTGACACCGCTTCAGCTGCTCTTCCACCACGGGCTCTGGCCGGTATTTTCCGTGCTAAGAGGGACCGCAACGCTGCTCCTTCAAGTGGGGCTCGAGTGCACCACACCGGTGGCAGAGCTGCTGGGGATGCGGTGCCAGCTCCCAGTGCAAAGCCACTCAGGGCTCGACCAACTGGGACACAACCAGCGCAGCACTGGGCATGTGGCACAGGGACTCGGGGTCTTGTAGTGCTGAAATCTGCTCCCAGTCACCCCACCCCGGGCTCTCGTTAATGGATTTGGGGTTTCTGCAGGCACGCTGCCCCCAGGTCACC